>NW_027286558.1:0-21057 GCF_022747635.1 Hetaerina americana
AGTAGTACCAACGGGGTTCCTTATTCTCTCTTATATATTTACTAGGTATGAATCTCTGAATTGCTGAACGTGTTATCGCAAGAAAATTATTCCAGGTATCCTCGACACTCCTGGTTTTGCTTAATTCGTCAAATCTAAGAAAGGAACAGTTTAACTCAACTTTAACTGCCTTTGCGGGTACGTCTCCTATCCCTCCGATTCAACTCCTTTTTTCTGCATTTTATTTATTAATTCTGCCAAAGTCACTCTTCTGAATCCTTTCTCTAAATCTACGAAACTAACAAATACATCCTGATATAACTCTATATCCCTCTCTATTACTCATCTAGATAGTAGCACTTAAATTATTCCAATGAAAAGAACGAAGTATGTTGAGTAGAAATATAAAAATAACTATACAGAATTATAAAAACATTTTATGAAAAAGAGACAAGATTTGTCAAAAACGTATTTGTAGCATTTGAGCCATAAATTAGGTCATATGAATATTTTAAGTGATTTTGATCCAGTTTTCAAATAAGGTGAAGTGCAAAAAGAAACGTTTCAGGCGTGATACGGTGGAATATCATAATTAATTTAAATTGGCAATTTTCAACAAAATAATTATTCATTAATAATTATGTTTTGGAAAATTGCCAAATTTCAATCAATAAGGTGAAGTAGTAGAATGTCGGGACTGTAGTTTTTTTCGCTTCATTACGTTCACGTATGTAGCAAACGTTGAACGACTGAAGGCCACTAAATTTTTGAAAAGAAAATACGAGGGTCATCCGGAAAGTAGTACCCGTTCGTGCCGCATGAAGTGCTGACGACGCGAGTAGCCGCTGGACGAGGTCAGATAGCTTCAGTGGCTTGTCTGCCTTCTCTGAGCCAAGTTGCGTGACGCTAGCATTGCCTGTGTTGTTTCTGTGATTGTTTACAATGTTTAAAAAAATTGAGAACGCCGCCAGTTGTGAAGTGAGGGCAGTGATTAAATTCCTCAATGCAAGAAACGTTCGCCCATGTGATATTCATCGCCAATTAAAGGAGGTGTATGGAGACAATGTAATGGACGAGTCGTCTGTTCGGCGGTGGTGTCGCAACTTCAACATGGGGAGGGGGAACACACACGACGATGAGCGTTCGGGGAGACCGTCTGTCATTACAGACCAACTGGTGAGCTCAGTTGACGAATTCGTGAGGAACGATCGGCGCGTCACAATTGATGACATCTGTGAGCATTTTCCCAATGTTTCTCGAACAATTGTTCATGAAATTGTTAAACACCATCTGCATTATGCAAAAATTTGTGCAAGATGGGTCCCTCGCGTATCTCAATGAGCTGGCGGCGAAGGACTATGCAGCAGGAATACAGAAACTTGTCACACGTTATGACAAATGCCTTAATTTGCTTGGAGATTATGTTGAGAAGTAGTTTAAAGTATCCTCTTTCAAATAAAATTTTTTATGTTTGTTAATATTTACTTTTGTGTCTTTATTTCACGAACGGGTACTACTTTCCGGATGACCCTCGTACTTTGCTCTTCCACACACTTTGTTTAATGCACGACCTAGGTTTAGACTTACAAAGTCATCATCATTGTGAAGTACTGAGGTATGTATACTAGATGGAGAAGAGGAGGGGGGAGGTGCTGGTAAAGTGAGAGGAGGGGAAAGAGAAGGGAAACTGGTGGGTGTGTGTATGAGGGGAGGGGGAGAAGGAGGTTGGGAAGGGTGTCAGGGGGGGAGAGGGGCTGTGAATAGAGGGAGGTCCAGGAGGGGAAACGGGAGGAATACGTCAGGTCATTAACTAATATACCCATGTGATGACTGCTCTTGGAAATTTCAAACCATTCCAAGGCATCTAATCATGAAACCTTCCTTCTCCAAATGTAAAATCCCAGGAACAAAGTCACTTGTGTGGTTATTGTCCAGTAGGTGCTTGGCAAAATGGGAAGAAGGATTTCTGTTTTTCAAACAGGCGCAATGTTCTATCACCCGCTCGCAGAATTTCCTCCCGGTCTATTCAAAGTAAATAGCAGAGCACTCACAACGCAATTTATACACTCCACTCTTTTCCATGATGAGACTTTAGTCCTTGCTGTTAGATAAAAGGTTCCCTAAGTTGCCTTTATTATAGAAAGCTGGTTTTATTCTGTTCTCTGGAAAGGTTCTGTTCTTTTCACGAGATAAATTCTCTATAAAGAGAATTCTTTACCATTTCAATGTATCTTCTTCTTGCGGATGAACTTGAAAATGGATGTTACTGCTATTTTCATAATTTTTTCTGATTAAATTTTTCAACTAAATGGGAGCAGAAGCCGTTATTTTCAGCTATCATTTTTGTTATTAGGAGTTCTTTATAAGTATTTTGTGGGGACAAGGGAATATCAGTCGAACGGTGGACCATTGAGTTGAACGCCGCTGATTTTTGGGGGAAATGATGCCTTGACGAGAAGTTAATGATATGGTCTGTGCACGTATTTTTCCTGAAAATGGAGAAGTCTAGTTTCCGATTATGTTTCGTGATGGTAATGTCTAAAAACTTAATATACTCGTAAAGTTCTTTCTCCACTGAGAATCTAATGTTTTTGCCCAAGGAATTTAGAAACATCAAGAAGCTGTCGAGTTTTCTTTGTGAACCTCCCCATACACAAAATATATCGTCCGCGTAACGGTGCCAACAGACTATGTTTTTCACCAAGTTGTTAGATGAGGAGAACAGAACACTTTCCACCTGGTCCATATACATAGATGTCCGCTAGTAGAGGAGATACAAGGGATCCAATTGACAGACCATGGGTTTGTAAGAAGTATTTGTCATTGAACTTGAAATAGTTCTGGGACACAGGTGTTTTTAGGACCAAACACAACTCACTAATCAGTGGAAATGGATTTTCCAAAAAAGGATTTCCTCGGCTAACTGGAGGGCTTCTTGGATGGGGACACTCGGAAAAGGCTGCAGGCGTCGAAAAAGACGAGGATTCATTTGGGAGGGAGGACTAAGGCGGCTGGCCAGATCGGAGGAGTTTTTGACTCCAAATTTTGGGGCCAACTTTGTGCGTTCCTTGAAGATGGTGGTGGTGATGACTAGGGACCGAAACATTGGAAACCACCAGCCTGATGGGAATATCTGGTTTTTAGGTGACCCAAAAATCGGGGTTCTGAGGGATTTATTTGCACTAGCCTCTGCACTTCGGGTGTTTGGAATATCACAGAGCAGGATTAATTGCTCCTTTGCACTCTTTTTGAAATTTTGTTGTTAGATCACTTTGGACTGCGATAATGCTGTTGTCATTCATGAACACTTCATACTTCTTAATGTAACTGTCTTTTCCAAGAATCACCACCGAATTTCCCGTACTCAGTCTTCCCCCTCCTCCCATTCACACACCACTTCCCCACCTCACACTTTACCAGCACCTCCCCCCTCCTCTTCTCTGTCGAGTTAATAAAGCTCCGTGTCCTCTGTACATCACCTGATTACTTTGTAAGTCGAAACTTAGGTCGTGCATAATAAAGTGGGTGTGGAAGAACAAAGTATTTTCTATTCCGATATGAATGGCTTCCACAAAGTGACGCCTTAAACTATTCTAATGGCCGAAATCCAATAGAAATTTTAAGGGAGAAAGATACGCGCGAAGTAGTAACAATAAAATTAATATTAATAATTATAATCTATTTTTGAGCTTTGTGCATGACGATGTGTCCAAAAAACGAGGGGGCTCGAATTGGTAGAGTAGATTTATCGATATTGGGGCCTATTCTCATGTTTTCATCACCTTCGATTTCTCGGAAATATTAGTTAGGTTATACGTCGGAGCGAACCTACGGAGGGGCGACCTCACGGCACGCTCCTCCCCCTTGCTTTCGGTGATGGTCAGAAGCGCTACGCACTGCCTCAACACTTCCCGTTCCACCGAGAGACCGATCAATCCTCCCTCGGTCCCGGCTTCCGCTTGCCACCCTCCCAGCCAGCAAGCCCCTCCGCCCAACGCGTCACGTGTTGCGGCCACGATCGACATGAGACCTAGATGGCCTATAAGTCGCCACCACGAAAATATAGGGGAAAAAAAGAAAATCCTCAGATGCATATTCTATTTTTGGTCCCAATTGCCTCAGTGGACGCCTTTCCCGTGCATTAAGCAAGGGGATGAAAGGATAAGGGCGACTGGGCAAATGTGTCGTCAAAGTTCGGAAACCGCCGAAGCCACTCTGCAGAGTTGCCCTAGGGGAGGGTGGAGTGACAGATACCGATCATTCCCCACCCTATAAGCATTTACGTCAGAGTTTTAAGAAAGGGAAATCACGAGATGAGGATGCCGGTGGATGTTGAGGCCATTCATGGCTCACTTGAGTTTATCAACGGCTTTGAAATATTCAATTGATAATTTATCTCAGGTTTTCGATGGCTTTCTTCACAGTTCCACTCATTATTGTCTCAGTAGGGTCCACAATGGCGCAGCAATTGGTGTTTTTCTGCTTAGTTAAAACCTTTTTATCGCGACTATGCCCAATTATTTATTTCTCCGAGGTACATGAGACAAAAATGCATTCAATGTGGTAACGGTGAAGGTATGAAAAAGGGATAATTCAATGCGGGACATTTGACTGTCACGTTGAATATTTCATCTCGCCCCCGAAATGCTTCCCCCACCGTTCCGACTCGCACCCAGCCCTTTTGCCATTCCTCCCACGGTGCATTGGATTCTTTAGTTATGCAAAAGACTTTTTGCGGGCTTTGTGATTTAGATTGACGGTGGGGAGAAAAAAATACGGAAAGCGAGAGGGGTGACGGAGGAATGGAAGGGCATTTTGCCATTCCATCGTAAGCATTCCCCTTCCTCACTCGCAGACTCAGTTATGCATTACGCAACACTTGCACCGGTACACACGTGATGTCATTTTCACGGGAAAGTACATATGCAAAAGAGCGCGCACTCGCAGCTGGAGGCTTTCCTAATCGGAGGAGGCGGTTGGTAAAAGGCACCAACTACTGCATGTTTGGTCCCAGTATTTTTCACAAACGATTACGTGGATGGCTGAGGTCTACCGATGCTCGAACTCACACCGCTCTGAAAAGGGGTTAAACTCAAATCAAAAAATCAAATGAACCTGGGCATATTCTCCGATTAACAGAATATCGATTCCCAGGAAAGCCTCTCTGGGTACCTGCAGCTCCGCCAAAGCTATGTGTTCTTTCGGGTACCAGATCTTCCTGGGAAACCATTACCGGCACAGGAAAAGGAACTGGGCCCCTACCCTGTTGTGTTAATTTCACGCGCCGTCGGGCTTAGTACTGGGTGAACTCTGCCATCACTTACCAAACCGACCTTCGGGTTGATTACTGTGTGTGTGTATATATATATATATATATATATATATATATATATATATATATATATATATATATATATATATATATATATCTACATGTATATAACGATTGTAAGGAAAAACTCACACGAGCGGCACAATAATGGGCTGACACAATATAACACAAATAGAAAAAAATAGCAACATTTAAAAGAACACTCACACGGTAAATTGTTCGAGCTTTCGCCCCTCTCAGAGGCCTGCTTCAAGTGAGACTTCAAGTGGAGTAGTAGTTTTTAGGGGAGGCGACCGAGAGCTAAGGTCATTTGCGCCATAGGGAATGGACAGGAAAGGATGAAGGGTGGAGAGAAACCCGGGGTTGGCATTAGCTTACTTTTTACGAAAGGCGCCAAGGGGTCCGCAGCTTAACGTCCCATCCGACGGACGCCGTACTCAGTGCCCTCCACAAAGCACCTCAAGTAGGGATCGAGATACCTCTGAACAATATTCAACACCGCCGGGATTTGAACCCGCGCCCTCAGGGTGGGAAGCCAGTACGTTAGCGCCCGCACCATCTCCATCCAGACTTCAAGTGGAGTCTCACTTGAAGAAGGCCTCTGAGAGGGCCGAAAGCTCGAACAATTTACCGTGTGAGTGTTCTTTTAAATATTGCTATTCTTTTCTATTTGTGTTATATTGTGTCAGCTCATTATTATACATATATATATATATATATATATATATATATATCACATATTATTATTTTTGTGTTCCATTCTGCCAACCAACTGTCATATTGTTCTCGTGAGTGCAATATATATATATATATATATATATATATATATATATATATATATATATATTGCACTCACGAGAACTATATATATATATATATATATATATATATATATATATATATATATATATATATATATATATATATATATACATATATATGTTGCATCAAAAGATGGTGATGAGGTGGAGATTACGGTTTAGGCACTAGAAATGACCGCGGGGAGAAAGCAGTTGAGTTCTGCAGGAGACAGGGGTTAGTCATCACCAAAACCTGGTTTAGACACCACAAAATAGGCAGGTATACATGGAAAATGCGTGCTGACTTAATAGGGTATCAGCTAGGTTATATTCTGGTTATACACAGGTTTAGAAACAATGTGATAAATTCGCACAGCTTCCCGGGAGCGGATGCGGGCTCTGACCACAATTTAGTTGTTATGAATTGTAGCGTCCGTTTCAAAAAGATAAGGCAGAGGTGGTGGGTTAGAAAATGGAATGTAGAAGCATGAAATGGTTTGACGAGGAAGAAAAACCATCAGGCTCTAGAGGAAATTGTGGATGATGGTAAAGAGCTGATTACTATCGAAGAAAAATGGGAATGTATCAAGAAAGGGTTATCGAAAGCCGCAAAAGACAATATTGGAACCGCTAACGCGAAAAGGACTAGGAAACCATGGATCACGGATGAGATGATAACAAAGATGGACGAGAGGACAAAATGGAAGAATGTTAACACAGAGTTAGGCAAAATAAAGTACAAAGAATTGAACAATAAATTGAGGCGGGCAACAAATAATGCAAAAGAAGCATGGTGGAAGACGCAGTGCGAGAATATGGAAAGTTTGCAGAAGGGAGAAATTGGTTTGCGCTGTACAGCAAAGTTAAATCTTTATCGAAAGGTAAGAAAGGAAGATCTATGCTAACAGTAAGAGATAAAGCGGGTAAGATAATCGTTGACGCAGGAAAGATCGAAGGTAGATGGAAGGAATATGTAGAACTGTATGGTAAAGAACTGAGACCAACAAAGTTAGACATAGAAAAGGAACATGACGTAGAGAAAGATAGCATAGGTCCAGGCATACTCGAAGAATTGATAGAAAGGGCATTGAGGGAGATGAAGCTAAATAAGGCCGTGGGGGTGGATAACATTCCTGCAGAACTACTGAAATGTTTAGGCAAATGTGGGAGGAAGAGGCTATATGGGATGATTCGCAGTATCTATGAGGAAGGAATCTGGCCGGAAGACTTTGTGAGATCGGTTTTAGTTCCTATTCCGCATAAGGTAAAGGTTATGTCATGTGAGGACTACAGGACAATAAGTTTATTACCCCACGCAGCTAAAGTTTTTCTCAGAATCATAAACAAAAGGATAGAGAGTACGGCAAATGATTACTTAGGGGATGACCAGTTTGGGTTTAGGAAGGGAAGAGGTACGCGAGATGCCATTGCAGTAATGATATTATTAATCTAGAGGAATATAGAACACAACCAGGAGGTATTTGACTGTTTCGTAGATTTCAAAAAACATTTGGATAGAGTGAACTGGGAAAAACTAATGAGTACATTGCAAAAAATAGGAATAGATTGGAGGGAAAGGAGGCTAATCCGCAACCTGTACTTTTCTCAGACTGCTCGGGTGCGGGTGGGAAACGGGGAGTCAGGATGGTCAGTGTTAGGAAGGGGTGTAAGGCAGGGTTGCCCATTATCACCGTTGCTGTTCAACCTGTATGCAGAGGAAATGACCAAAGAGGCGTGGGAAGAATTGGAGGTAGGAATGAAAGTCGGTGGAGAATTCGTAAAATCAGTTAGTTTTGCTGATGACCAAGCTTTATTCCGTCAGTCAGCCAAGGGGTTGCAAGCATTGCTGAGTGAATTGGAAACTCAGTGCGACAGATATGGGATGAGAATCAATATTAATAAAACAAGTTATGCGATTTTCTAGAAAGAAAAAGGCTAAGCTAGCCATTAAAATAGGAGGGCAAAAACTATAGTAGGTAGAACAGTTTACGTATATCGGTAGTGTTTTGGACCAACACGTTCAAAGTAGTAGGGACGTAAGGAGAAGAATTGCGCTAGGCAAAGAGGCTTTCACAAAGGGGAGGGAGTTGATGACAGGGACGTTGAGTAAAGATATTAAGAAAAGACTCGTAAAAACTGTGATATGGAGCGTAGCTATGTACGGCGCGGAAACGTGGTCATTGAAGCAGGAGGATAGACGTAGACTGGAGGCTTTTGAAATGTGGGTTTGGAGAAGAATGGAGAAGGTGAAATGGACAGGGAAGAAAACAAATGAGGAAGTACTTGGTATGGTGGGCGAAGAGAGGTGTTTGTTGGGAGAAATCCTATGGAGGCAGGAAAAGTGGATGAAGGGGGTATTGACCGGCAGTAGGATGTTAAAGACTGTGATAGAGGGGAGAATGTTTGGCAAAAGAGGAAAGGGAAGGAACAGGATAGGGATATTGGACGGGATAAAGGGAGGAAGAAAGTACTCAGAGATGAAGAGGGACCTGATGTAGAGTAGGATGTTGTGTTTTGCTAGGGGTCACAAATTATTCAATTAGTAATTATGTCCATCCAAAAACCTACCTTAACCGGTAGATTACCTAATAATATATATATATATATATATATATATATACATATATATATATATATATATATATATATATATATATATATATATATACATATATATATATATATATATATATATACATATATATATATATATATATATATATATATATATATATATATATATATATACATATATATATATATATATATACATATATATATATATATATATATATATATATATATATATATATATATATTTATATATATATGTGTGTGTGTGTGGGTGGGTGATTGTGTGTGTATATTATTATTATTAGGTAATCTACCGCTTAAGGTAGGTTTTTGGATGGACAAAGCTACTAAATAAAACATTTTCTGACTCCTAACAAAACACAAAATCCGGCACCCTACTCTATATCAGGTCCCTCTTCATCTCTGAGAACTTTCTGCCTCCCTTCATCCCGTTCAACATCCCTATCCTGTTAATTCCCTTTCCTCTTTTGCCTAACATTTTCCCCTCTATTACCGTCTTCAAAATCCCACTGCCGAAAATACGCCCTTCATTCATTTTTCCAGCCTACATTGGATTTCTCCCAACAAACTCATCTCTTCGCCCACCATACCAAGTACCTCCTAATTTGTTTTCTTCTCTGTCCATTTCACCTTTTCCATTCTTCTCTACACCCTCATTTCAAAAGTCTCAAGTCTACGTCTATCCTCCTGCTTCAATGAACACGTTTCCGCGCCTTACATAGCTACGCTCCATATCAAAGTTTTTACGACTCTTTTCTTAATATCCTTACTCAACGTCCCTTTCATCAACTCCCTCCTCCTTGTAAAAGCCTCCTTGCCTAGCGCAATTCTTCTCCTTACGTCACTACTACATTGACCGTGTTGGTCCAAAACACTTCCCAGATACGTAAACTGTTCTACCTGCTCTAGTTTTTGCCCTCCTATTTTAATGTTTAGCTTACCCTTTTTCTCGTGCCTAAACCGTAATACCCCACGTCAACACTATCTCTTCCTTCGCCTACCGTCGCATTCCAATCCCCCATCACTATCAAATGTTTCCCTGCAGGAACACACGCGATTATGTCCTCTAACTGATCGTATATCCTATTGATCTCTTCCTCCGTATGGTTGCTCGGTGGCATGTATACCTGAACATTAACCATGTTCTTCGGTTCTGCTTTTATCTCTACTAGTTATATTCTATCCGTTACCTGTTCTATGTTGTCTACGCTTATTTCTACCTCTTTATTTAATACTATGGCAACCCCTCGTGTGCTCTCTTCCCCGCCGCTGTATATTATTTTACAATTATCACTCCAGTATTCCCCGCTATCTTTCCATCTCACCTCAAATAGACCTAAAATATCTATTTTTCCCCTTTCCATCTCTCGCTTAAATTTCTCCAATTTCCCTGTCCTCATCACTGTCCTAACATTCCACGTTCCTATTCTAACTAATTTGGTCTTCTTCTCCTGCGTCTTCTGTCCTGCGGCTGCTGGTTTTCCCTTGCAAGGGTTTCGTGGGATGACGACCGCGGAAGCCTTGCCTCCCCCGCTGCCGGGAACGGCACACGGCCGATTGGGCCGAGCCCCGTAGTTGCCAGGACTCAAAATCTCTGAAGTGACCATCATGTTAATCTTGGGAATGGTAGTTGAGGTGGTTTCCCGTTGCCTTCCTCAATAGTGTTTTTAACGTGACACCATCACTTACTGGCCGCCCCACTGGGGTCAGACGCCATTGCAGCCGCCTCACTGAGGAACAGACGCTGCGTGGACTACCTTTCGTCTGGCTCCTAACCTTCGACCTATCTGGCATGGGTGACCCTACCAGGAGCAATTATTATTACTCCCGCCAGCACAGGTCTAGGGGTCATCGGAAAGCACAAGCCCTTCCACCACGTCAAGGTTGTAGTCCGGGGAGTGCTATATATATATAGTAGTCACGAGAACAATATAACAGTTGGTTAGTACAATGGAACACAAAAATTAAAATAGAGAACACGTAAGAGGAAACAAGTTTCAGAAAGTTTTAGCTTTTGGCCTTCTTGAGGGTAGACTGGTAGGTTTTCGTGTGGAGGAAATGCGGCGGCTGGCGTGAGGGAGGCGCAGGGTATGGTGGATCTAGTGGCGATGGCTGGATAGAGAAGATCGGAATGCAAAAATGAACAGGGATTCACGAGTTTTCACCTCTATATTGGTGGCTAATTTTGTTGGGATTCTAATTTGGTTAGGAAGAAACCCCAGTCGAAGGAATTGTTGTGGGAATTTGCGTGAAGGGATGGGAAGAGAAGAGAGTGAGGAAGAATAGCAGAATTATTTTTGATTGTTCATACGGATGGACAAGGGGGTAATTCATTCGCCTATGTAAAATAAAGAGCATTGATTACATTTCAGGAGGTAAATAACATTTTTGGAGAGGCAAATAACGTGGGAACGAGGTGAGGGGGCAATTGCGGGATGTGGGAAGAGGGGAGCAGATCTGCCAAGCGGACATGTTTTACATCGGGGGCGGTGGCAAGTAGGGGAAAGATGAGGAAATTTATCAATGGGGGAGCCAAAGGATTGGTGGTTCTCAGAATTTTTCTGAGATTGGCAGGTCGTCTGTATGTGAAGAGGGGCATTGGGACAGTAGAGATGAGAAAGCGTCATTGTCGTGTAAAATGGGAAACAGTACTTTAAGAAAGGCTTTAAGTCTGTGGTATCTTGTGAAATAGGTGCAAAGGCCGAGTCCTTTGCCAAGTATGGGGTTGTTTTCTGTGGCGTATAAAGGTTGGTGGAGCGTCAGATTTAATTTTTTACGAGATTTTCTGGGTAACCGGGGTTTGTGAAGTGCATTGTGTAGATTGTGAAAGAAATTTGTTCAGGGAGTCTATGGAATTACACATCCGATGTCCGCGTCGAGAGAGAGAGAATATGGAGAGTTTGGTGTGAGTAGGGTGACAGCTGGTAAAGTGTAGGAATTTCTAATACTTATTGGGTTTGATATGCACTGAGGTAGAGAATTTGTTGTTTTGAAGTGAGGTTTCTGTGTCAATAAAGGTGAAGGTGGAGTCAGAAAGGGAAGCTGTGAATTTTACAGTGAAAGAAAAATATAGGTCGGTAAGCAATTGTTGAGGGATTCAGAGTCGTGTGTCCAGAGAATAAAAATGTCGTCCATTTAGCGGACCCAGAAAAGAGGTTGGAGGGGTTGTTGTGAAAGGAAAGTCTCTTCAAGCTGGCCCATGAAAAGGTTGGCGTATGATGGCACCATCTTCGCTCCCATCGCCTTTGGTTTGTAAGTAAATATAATTTTGAACGAAATTGCATTTTTGGTGAGGACGAAAGTGGCTAGATTGAAGAAAAATTTGATCGTACAGGTATATTGCAGGAGTGAACGGCGTAGAGAGAGATAATGTCGGAGAGAGGATAAGCCTTCTGCATGGGGAATGGAAGTGTAGAGGGAAGAAAGGTCGATGGTGGCCGTAAGTAGGTTGGAGGTGGGGGAATGGGGAGGGTGGACGCAGTGGAACCGGTTGATCGTCGCGTCAATGGTGGAAATGTTTTCATCAGAAAAGAATCTGATTTTCCCCGCAGCTTCATTTTTTAGAGAACACAATAGTAGGTTGCTGCAAGCAATCCACTTTATTCTGGTAGACTGAAACAGCCTCTGTCGCACCTTGATTGTGTACGACTTGTATCGTAGGTCCTCCTTGGCCATTGATGGCTAGCTGGCATTCAATTCTGACGCCAATTTCCTCAGCGATCGCCCCGGGTCCTCTGAAATCAGCGCCTGAAACTTCTCGACGACAGCTGAAGTTCGTGACAAGACTCGTTTTCTCGACTGAGGTTTCCTCACCGGGTTAGCGATACCTTCCCAAGACTTCTCCGAAGCATTATACTCAGCCACAATATCGTAAACAGTTTATCTGGGGTACCGGAAGAATCGAACTATATCTCTGGGCGAACACTTTCGATAATAGTGGCTCTTCGATTGTACTCCGCAATTGTGCGTAACATCTCGGCCATTTTGAGGCTATTACTGTTTACTAGATGCTTATAGCTTTCAAGAAAGCCAATTGCGATCTCCAGTAAAACTACGATATGGCGGGAAATTCAACTTGAAATTTTCCCGGATTTAAGTGTTGCACGCTGTATATCGATGATGTAGAAGCACTTACGAGCGCAATATTTGTATGTGTGTGTATATATATAAATAAATAATATATATATTATATATATACGCATGTTTATACCTTGATTAAACCTTTAAACACAGAAACTCAGAGAAAGGACGCTCACATATGTAGTAGTATGTGGTTGACGTTTCGACGGTACGGCCGTCATCTTCTTGGCCGTGCCGTCGAAACGTCAACTAGATACGAGGGTAATCCCAAAATGAAGGTCTCCAATTATTTAGAAATAGAAAAAACCATTTATTTTCTAAGATATATATACAATCGTGGGTCGCGGTAGTCCAGGGGGTAGAGCGTTGGACCAGAGGGTCCCGGGTTCAATTTTTTGGGTACCAGATCTTCCTGGAAAACCATAACCGGTACAAGAAAAGTAACTGGCCCCCCTACCCTGATGTGTGAATTTCATACGCCGTCGGGCTTAGTACTGGGTGAACTCTACCATCACTTAACAAACCAACTTCCGGGTTGATCACTGTGTATATATATATATGTATGTATATATATATATATATATATATATATATATATATATATATATATATATATATATAAATATCTTCGAAATGGAACGCTCTTCGGCGACACACAAATATATAAAAACACAGATGTAGATTTTTAGAATATAGAGACACAAAGAAAGGACACTCACAATTTGTTATTTTACGTTTCGACAGCACGGCTGTCGTCTTCAGAATGGCGTTCTCGGGGAAGAGCGGAGAGGATGTGCGGGGGAGAGGTGGGGGAAGGAGAGGTAAAGGGACCAATAGGAAATGAACAAGGGGGTGGGGGGGATATGTAGGCAGCCAATTGATACATTCAGTGGGCTTGGTTCAGCCCGGGCGGTTTGAATGATTGGGCAACCCAGATATGCGCCATCTCGCGGGTTCTCACCTCTATTATACTCGCAGATTTGGGAAGGATTTCAATCACCGAAACAGAGAAGCAGTCGTCAAAAGATTGGTTGTGGGAAGCGGTGTGAGTAGGGATGGGATAATTAAGAAAGGTGGGAGATTTGGTGGAATATCGGTGGTTATTCATGCGGAGGGAAAGTGCGGTCGTGCATTCGCCCACGTAGAAAGCAGGGCAGAAGTTACAGGAGAGGCGATATATAATATTTTTTGAGGTACAGGTGGCGAGTGGTTGGGAGTTGGTACTGAGTGAGGGGGAAGGTCTTAAAAGATGACAGCATTTGCAGCGTGGGCGGTTGCATGCTGCGTATAGGGGCGGGGGAGAGACGGGGGTGCTTGAAGTTGGATTTGTGGACTTAAAGATGTCTCGCAGGTTCGACGGGCGTTTAAACGAAACAGAGGGACAGTGTGGGAATAAAAGTGATGTGGACTGAGTGTTATTGATAATTGGGAAGAGGTCACGGATTAGATGTTTAATTTTGTGTGTTCCAGGGAAGAAGGTGGTGATAAGATTAGGGCATTTTGGGCGGTTTGGTTTCCCCAAAGCAACCAGCAGCAGCAGGACAGCAGACGCAGGAGAAGAAGACCATATTAGTTACAATTGGAACGTGGAATGTTAGGACAATGATGAGGACATGGAAATTGGAGAACATTAAGCGAGAGATGGAAAGGGGAAAAATAGATATTTTAGGTCTCTGCGAGGTGAGATGGAAAGATTGCGGGGTTTACTGAAGTGATAAGTATAGAATAATATACAGCGGCGGGGACGAGAGCCAACGAGGGGTTGCAATAGTATTAAATGAAGAGGTAGGAAGAAGCGTAGTGAACATGGAGCAGGTAACGAGTAGATTATTACTAATAAAGATAAAAGCAGAACCGACGAACTTGGTTATTATTCAGGTATACATGCCTCCGAGCAACCACAAGGAAGAAGAGGTAGATAGGATGTACGATCAGTTAGAGGACATAATCGCGTGTGTTCCTGCTGGGAAACATTTGATAGTGATGGGGGATTGGAATGCGATGGTAGGCGAAGGGGGGTTAGTCATCACCAACACTTGGTTTAGACACCACAAAAGATGTAGGTATGCATGGAAAATGCCAGGTGACTCAGAAAGGTATCAGCTAGATTATATCCTGGTTAGACACAGGTTTAGGAACAGTGTGATAAATTCGCACAGCTTCCCGGGTGCGGATGCGGACTCTCACCACAATTTAGTGGTTATGAAATGTAGCGTCCGTTTCAAAAAGATAAGGCAGGGGCGGCGAGTTAGAAAATGAAATGTAGAAGCAATAAATGGTTTGAAAAGGCAGGAATACAAACAGGCGGTAGAGGAAATCATGGAGGATGGTAAAGAGCTAAGTACTATCGAAGAGAAATGGGAATGTTTCAAGAAAGGGTTGTCTAAAGCCGCAAAAGACACTATTGGAACCGTTAACGCTAAAAGGACTAGGAAACCATGGATCACGGATGAGATGATTACCAAGATGGATGAGCGGCGAAAATGGAAAATGGAATAATGTAAATACAGAGTTAGGCAAAATAAAGTACAAAGAATTGAACAATGAATTGAGGCGGGCAACAAATAAAGCAAAAGAAGCATGGTGGAAGACGCAGTGCGAGAATATGGAAAGTTTGCAGAAGGGAAAAATTGGTTTGCGCTGTACAGCAAAGTTAAATCTTTATCGGAAGGTAAGAAAGGAAGATCTATGCTAACAGTAAGAGATAAAGCGGGTAGGATAATCGTTGACACAGGAACGATCGAAGGTAGACGGAAGGAATATATAGAACTGTATGGTAAAGAACTGAGACCAACAAAGTTAGACATAGAAAAGGAAGATGACGTAGAGAAAGATAGCTTAGGTCCAGGCATACTCGAAGAATTGATAGAAACGGCATTGAGGGAGATGAAGCTAAATAAGGCCGTGGGGGTGGATAACATTCCTGCAGAACTACTGAAATGTTTAGGCAAATGTGGGAGGAAGAGGCTATATGGGATTATTCGCAGTATCTATGAGGAAGGAATCTAGCCGGAAGACTTTGTGAAATCGGTTTTAGTTCCTATTCCGCATTAGGTAAAGGCTATGTCATGTGAGGACTACAGGACAATAAGTTTAATACCCCACGCAGCTAAAGTTTTTCTCAGAATCATAAACAAAAGGATAGAGAATAGGGCAAATGATTACTTAGGGGATGACCGGTTTGGATTTAGGAAGGGAAGAGGTACGCAAGATGCCATTGCAGTAATGAGATTATTAATCTAGAGGAATATAGAACACAACCAGGAGGTATTTGCCTGTTTCGTAGATTTCAAAAAACATTTGGATAGAGTGAACTGGGAAAAACTAATGAGTATATTGCAGAAAATAGGAATAGATTGGAGGGAAAGGAGGCTAATCCGCAACCTGTATATGTCTCAGACTGATCAGGTGCGGGTGGGAAACGGGGAGTCCGGATGGGCAGTGTTAGGAAGAGGTGTCTCCTGCAGAACTCAACCGCTTTCTCTCCGCGGTCATTCCTCGTGCCTAAACCGTAGTCCCCGACCTCATCACCATCTCTTCCTTGGCCTACCGTCGCATTTCAATCCCCCATCACTATCAAATGTTTCCCAGCAGGAACATATGCGATTATGTCCCCTAACTGATCGTACATCCTATCTACCTCTTCTTCCTTGTGGTTGCTCGGAGGCATGTATACCTGAATAATAACCAAGTTCGTCGGTTCTGCTTTTTTCTCTACTAGTAATAATCTATCCGTTACCTGCTCTAGGTTGACTACGCTTCTTCCTACCTCTTCATATTATACTATTGCAACCCTTCGTTGGCTCTCGTCCCCGCCGCTGTATATTATTCTATACTGATCACTCCAGTAATCCCCGCTATCCTTCCATCTCACCTCGCATAGACCTAAAATATCTATATTTCCCCTGTCCATCTCTCGCTTAACATTTTCCAATTTCCCTGTCCTCATCATTGTCCTAACATTCCACGTTCCATTTGTAACTAATTTGGTCTTCTTCTCCTCCGTCTTCTGTCCCGCTGCTGCTGGTTTTCCCTTGCAAGGGTTTCGTGGGATGACGACCGCGGAAGCCTTGCCTCCCCCGCTGCCGGGAACGGCACACGGCCGATTGGGCCGAGCTCCGTAGTTGCCAGGACTCAAAATCTCTGGTTTGGCCATCATGTAAATCTTGGGAATGATAATTGAGGTGGTTTCCCGTTGCCTTCCTCAATAGTGTTTTTAACGTGACACCGTCAGTAACTGGCCGTCTCACTGGGGTCAGACGCCATTGCAGCCGCCTCGCTGAGGAACAGACGCTGCGTGGACTACCTTTCGTCTTGCTCCTAACCTTCGACCTATCTGCCATGGGTGACCCTACCAGTAGCAATTATTATTACTCCCGCCAGCACAGCTCTAGGGGTCATCGGAACGCACAAGCCATTCCACCACGTCAAGGTTGTAGTCCGGGGAGGGATATATATATATATATATATATATATTTATATTTATATATACATATATATAAATATTCATATATATATATGTATATTAGTATACATTTGTATTTAGGTCTTAAAGATTTCGAGTTGAATTGGCTTATCTTGAAGGGGGAGGTAGCTGAGAAGTTTATGCAGTCTCTAAGAACGTTTCCCTCAACAGGCAATTAAAAAAAACAGGCTAATCTTTTAACTAAGTGTCCTTCCGTCACTTTTATGCAACCCACCAAGCTTATTGACATCTCAGAAGCTACCACACCTAACTAAATTCTCCGTTACTCACCAATCCACCCCGAAACAATGCTATCAACCCATACAGGTATATAAAACCTGTCCCATACTCAACTGTTCATCTCTCCCTTTCAACCTTCTCGTTCCTCTCTCATCCGACTTCATTTTCTCATGTGTCTCCAGCAATGTACTCACCGACTGAATATCAAACTCTGCTCCTCCTCCTACATTGGGCAAAGCAACACGCCCCTCAATATCCTGGGAAAAAGTCACCACGCT
Source organism: Hetaerina americana (assembly GCF_022747635.1). NCBI lineage: Eukaryota > Metazoa > Arthropoda > Insecta > Odonata > Calopterygidae > Hetaerina > Hetaerina americana. Next base: position 17,770 of record NW_027286558.1, read on the forward strand.
TCTTGTAACCGAATTTTCGCATCGGCCTGTCTACAGGTTCTCAAGCACGCCTCTCTCTACAATGTTTCTTTCAATGACTTCTTTCAAGTTGTAATCATCGCCTCCCTTTTCATTCCGACAACCCGGAGGCAGCGTGCTTATAGCTCCTTGGAACAGTTTCTGTACCATACTTTAATCTTACATATCAGTGGGCAACACTCCCTTTTCCCTTCCACTTCTCCTCCCTTCTTTCCCGCTATCCATACCCTCAATTTTTTCCCTTGTTAGGAAAAAGGTGGTTGTACAACTAAAATATTAAAAAAATGGTGAATGTCAATATTTTGAAGTTTATGTTCTTTTTGGAATAAATAACCTATCCGTGCATAAAAAAATTCTCTCATCAGTCACATTGAAAGTTTTGAATGAATGTTTACCCATGACCACCTATACTTCTATGGAAATATTTTTGTTTTGACGAATTACTTCGAGATAATTGTATAAGAATCTAATTAATAACTAAATAATGACCATCTTAAAAGTTGACGGTTTTTACGGCCAAGAATTTTCCATGTTTTGAGAGATATTTGAGGCCGATACTGAGTGGAATTGCATAGCTATACACAAGGAAAAATCAAAAGACTTTTTGTTTTCACAGGTTGTTTAGGCTCCGAACAGGCTGTCATCTCGTTTCACGACACATCAGCATCATCTGGGCTGAAGGAACAAGAAACTACGCACCGATATATATAATGTCAAGAGGTTGGGTTTGGTACTAAGGGGGGCGAACCGGGGTAGGTTTGGATGTGAGAGGAGAGTGAGTGAAGGGTTGACGGGGGGGGGGTTGGGGTTGGTGTACAGTCACTGGGTTCCGGGTGGGGAGGAAGTGCTTCTTAGGAAGTAATTGTGGAATGTCTAGGAGAGGGTAGTGGAAAGGGAAGAGGTGTTCGTTGGTGATGGGTTCCTTTATTCACACACAGATTAATATGGCCAATTGCTCGCGGATGTCCATCCGCGTCCCTTTTTTTCCCTTTGTTTATCATCTGCGGCATGAAGTCCGCCTGATGACTTTCGCTAAGGAGGTGGGCGACAAATTGTAATGTTTCTGCTGCCTTGGTTGAGTCCCGGCAATGTTCCTCCGTTCGTACCCGAAGACTTTTGCCCGTCTGCCCGATTAATGTATGTCGCCTCGCAATCCGCATATTGGAGGCGATAAACTCCACTGGTTCTTTCACCGATAGTAGTAGGCTGTTGGAGTAACGTTTGTGGTGGAAAGCTGCGTGTATGTTAAAATCTTTGAAGAGGTTTACAATTCTGATGGGGGCTTTCTCTGTACATTTCATGCGTCCCCAATATTGTTGATCCATGGGATTGGGTGCTAGAAATGGGGGGGAAGAAGGGGGACTGTTGGATGAAATCATGAGGAGACAGAAAAATTTGATGTAAAGTACATTGGTTGCCATTAGGATGTTGAAGACTGTGATAGAGGAGAGAATCTTAGACAATCGATGAATGGGCAGGAATAGGATAGGGGTGCTGGACGAAGGGAGGAAGGAAACATGCGGAGATGAAGAGGGGCGTGTTGTTGAATAGGATATTGGGTTTTGTTTTGCCAGGAGAGAATGATGATTTTGTGGTATGAGGAAAACAAATTTGAGCTTATCCACAGGTTTATTGGTAGAGTGCAACGCGTTTCGTTCACAGAACCATCTTCAGGTACGAGACCAATAATTGACGTTGCCAATAAATCTGTGAAAAAGTGCAAATTTGTTTTTCTCAAAATGACGAACTTCCAATACATCTCGCATGGCTCTATTGAATTATGCGGTAGTTGTGTCCACCCAAAACTTACCTTGAGCGGTATTTTACCCATAAATACGTAAAAATAAAAATGGAAGCGAGGTGATTAATGTTTTTAAGACACTAAAATTCGAATTTCAGCTACTCATTTATGATTTCTCAAAAAAAACTAAATTTTTGCTTTCGCTATAGTCATTGCGTAAGGAAAAAGCCAAAGAACTGATCGTCTGCAGTTAAAGATTTTGGCAAAGGAAGAATGAATGCGTCCAGTGATATTTCATGACCTGATAAGCAGTAGAGTGTGTTTACAATTTCCAGTGTGAAAGAAACCAGATAATTAGTATAAAATTCATCAATGAAATGTCCTTTAAACGGTACATTTCATTCTGAATATGCGGCCATAACTATCTTGAAATTCCTCGTGTACTACGTACTAGTGGGTTTGGTCCGTATTAGCGCTTTTGACGATGCCTCCAAATTCATCGGATGACAGTCCGTTCCTTTCCTGGTATCTTACGCTTCAAAATTCTGAAAGTCAGCATTAATTTGCTCTTTTGAATGCTAAGTTAACTAGTTCCAGAAAATAAGAATCGTTCCGCCGAAATTTCATAAAGGAAAGTATAGAACATGAGTCGTCACTCCCTCCCCGTGAAGTAAAATCCATGTACCCGAAATATACCTTAGCGGGAGCAGTCCTACATTTCTTACCCTCACTTAACTAGACATCACCTGCCACCTCACGCTACGGTAAAATCTCCATCAAATCCACATATTTTCTATCTCCCTTCATTTGGTCATCATTACCACCTTCTCCTCCCCTAAACATGCTTGTCTAACGTTTTTTCCTCTTTCACAGTCTTCAAAATTCCATTGCCCATCAAATTGCTCTACATACACATTTCCTGCCTCCTTTGCATTCCTCCCAACTATTCCCCCTTCCCCCCAGCCTACCTAGTGCTTCTCCATTTGTTTTCCTTTCCGTTGAAATTACGTTTTACATGCCTGCCCAACTCATATCTAATAAGCCTTCCAACTGCAACTATCATCTTGCTCAAATGACCAAGTTTCCTCGCCATATAAAACCTCGCTCCATATATATGTATTTTACACTCAGCTTTCACCAGTAATTTCTGCACTCAACGCCCCTGTCATCAACTCTTACTCCTCTATTAAGTAAATTGAATCACACTTTACCTGGTGGGATTTTTTTTGCAGACATTGATTGCTACTAATTTAATTAATAGCCTTTCCTTTATCTTTGATAGTGCCATCCATAAATAGCAATGGGAAAAAACTTACCACCAATTTAGAAAAAGCTTGTCCATGAAACCTCTACCTTCATAGCGTTTTTAATAATCGTTCACAGGAACAATGTGAGTCATTACCCGATCCCTCCCATTAACCCATGCCTGAAATTGTAATATATTCTCTTATAATCGAACACCAACTTAAAAATAAGTTCAAACTAATCGCCATACTCTGATTAAACCCCGGCTTGCATGCATAAAACGA
>NW_027286559.1:0-110000 GCF_022747635.1 Hetaerina americana
ATTCGCCTTGACTGGGACTCGAACCCAGATCCCTCAATATCCGGTCGAGTGCTTTAGCCACTTAAGCTACCGAGGCGTCCTCTTAAACTCTGAAATTTTGGGGCTTTTAAAGGAACTAGATGTTATGACGAAATACCGTACATACAATGTCACATGTATTCGTAGTCGTGCGCGAGGCGCCACTGTCCACGAGGTTAAAGCCAACTTTAAACACGTATGGTGTTTTCCCTTTGACAAATTCCAAAGAAACTGCGGGAGATGCCGCAACAGTAACTTTTAACGGAGTCATCCGCTAATGTGCATTTCAATGCAACAATTTCAGAGCGTAAAAATCATTCGCCTTGACTGGGACTCGAACCCAGATCCCTCAATATCCGGTCGAGTGCTTTAGCCACTTAAGCTACCGAGGCGTCCTCTTAAACTCTGAAATTTTGGGGCTTTTAAAGGAACTAGATGTTATGACGAAATACCGTACATACAATGTCACATGTATTCGTAGTCGTGCGCGAGGCGCCACTGTCCACGAGGTTAAAGCCAACTTTAAACACGTATGGTGTTTTCCCTTTGACAAATTCCAAAGAAACTGCGGGAGATGCCGCAACAGTAACTTTTAACGGAGTCATCCGCTAATGTGCATTTCAATGCAACAATTTCAGAGCGTAAAAATCATTCGCCTTGACTGGGACTCGAACCCAGATCCCTCAATATCCGGTCGAGTGCTTTAGCCACTTAAGCTACCGAGGCGTCCTCTTAAACTCTGAAATTTTGGGGCTTTTAAAGGAACTAGATGTTATGACGAAATACCGTACATACAATGTCACATGTATTCGTAGTCGTGCGCGAGGCGCCACTGTCCACGAGGTTAAAGCCAACTTTAAACACGTATGGTGTTTTCCCTTTGACAAATTCCAAAGAAACTGCGGGAGATGCCGCAACAGTAACTTTTAACGGAGTCATCCGCTAATGTGCATTTCAATGCAACAATTTCAGAGCGTAAAAATCATTCGCCTTGACTGGGACTCGAACCCAGATCCCTCAATATCCGGTCGAGTGCTTTAGCCACTTAAGCTACCGAGGCGTCCTCTTAAACTCTGAAATTTTGGGGCTTTTAAAGGAACTAGATGTTATGACGAAATACCGTACATACAATGTCACATGTATTCGTAGTCGTGCGCGAGGCGCCACTGTCCACGAGGTTAAAGCCAACTTTAAAAACGTATGGTGTTTTCCCTTTGACAAATTCCAAAGAAACTGCGGGAGATGCCGCAACAGTAACTTTTAACGGAGTCATCCGCTAATGTGCATTTCAATGCAACAATTTCAGAGCGTAAAAATCATTCGCCTTGACTGGGACTCGAACCCAGATCCCTCAATATCCGGTCGAGTGCTTTAGCCACTTAAGCTACCGAGGCGTCCTCTTAAACTCTGAAATTTTGGGGCTTTTAAAGGAACTAGATGTTATGACGAAATACCGTACATACAATGTCACATGTATTCGTAGTCGTGCGCGAGGCGCCACTGTCCACGAGGTTAAAGCCAACTTTAAACACGTATGGTGTTTTCCCTTTGACAAATTCCAAAGAAACTGCGGGAGATGCCGCAACAGTAACTTTTAACGGAGTCATCCGCTAATGTGCATTTCAATGCAACAATTTCAGAGCGTAAAAATCATTCGCCTTGACTGGGACTCGAACCCAGATCCCTCAATATCCGGTCGAGTGCTTTAGCCACTTAAGCTACCGAGGCGTCCTCTTAAACTCTGAAATTTTGGGGCTTTTAAAGGAACTAGATGTTATGACGAAATACCGTACATACAATGTCACATGTATTCGTAGTCGTGCGCGAGGCGCCACTGTCCACGAGGTTAAAGCCAACTTTAAACACGTATGGTGTTTTCCCTTTGACAAATTCCAAAGAAACTGCGGGAGATGCCGCAACAGTAACTTTTAACGGAGTCATCCGCTAATGTGCATTTCAATGCAACAATTTCAGAGCGTAAAAATCATTCGCCTTGACTGGGACTCGAACCCAGATCCCTCAATATCCGGTCGAGTGCTTTAGCCACTTAAGCTACCGAGGCGTCCTCTTAAACTCTGAAATTTTGGGGCTTTTAAAGGAACTAGATGTTATGACGAAATACCGTACATACAATGTCACATGTATTCGTAGTCGTGCGCGAGGCGCCACTGTCCACGAGGTTAAAGCCAACTTTAAACACGTATGGTGTTTTCCCTTTGACAAATTCCAAAGAAACTGCGGGAGATGCCGCAACAGTAACTTTTAACGGAGTCATCCGCTAATGTGCATTTCAATGCAACAATTTCAGAGCGTAAAAATCATTCGCCTTGACTGGGACTCGAACCCAGATCCCTCAATATCCGGTCGAGTGCTTTAGCCACTTAAGCTACCGAGGCGTCCTCTTAAACTCTGAAATTTTGGGGCTTTTAAAGGAACTAGATGTTATGACGAAATACCGTACATACAATGTCACATGTATTCGTAGTCGTGCGCGAGGCGCCACTGTCCACGAGGTTAAAGCCAACTTTAAACACGTATGGTGTTTTCCCTTTGACAAATTCCAAAGAAACTGCGGGAGATGCCGCAACAGTAACTTTTAACGGAGTCATCCGCTAATGTGCATTTCAATGCAACAATTTCAGAGCGTAAAAATCATTCGCCTTGACTGGGACTCGAACCCAGATCCCTCAATATCCGGTCGAGTGCTTTAGCCACTTAAGCTACCGAGGCGTCCTCTTAAACTCTGAAATTTTGGGGCTTTTAAAGGAACTAGATGTTATGACGAAATACCGTACATACAATGTCACATGTATTCGTAGTCGTGCGCGAGGCGCCACTGTCCACGAGGTTAAAGCCAACTTTAAACACGTATGGTGTTTTCCCTTTGACAAATTCCAAAGAAACTGCGGGAGATGCCGCAACAGTAACTTTTAACGGAGTCATCCGCTAATGTGCATTTCAATGCAACAATTTCAGAGCGTAAAAATCATTCGCCTTGACTGGGACTCGAACCCAGATCCCTCAATATCCGGTCGAGTGCTTTAGCCACTTAAGCTACCGAGGCGTCCTCTTAAACTCTGAAATTTTGGGGCTTTTAAAGGAACTAGATGTTATGACGAAATACCGTACATACAATGTCACATGTATTCGTAGTCGTGCGCGAGGCGCCACTGTCCACGAGGTTAAAGCCAACTTTAAACACGTATGGTGTTTTCCCTTTGACAAATTCCAAAGAAACTGCGGGAGATGCCGCAACAGTAACTTTTAACGGAGTCATCCGCTAATGTGCATTTCAATGCAACAATTTCAGAGCGTAAAAATCATTCGCCTTGACTGGGACTCGAACCCAGATCCCTCAATATCCGGTCGAGTGCTTTAGCCACTTAAGCTACCGAGGCGTCCTCTTAAACTCTGAAATTTTGGGGCTTTTAAAGGAACTAGATGTTATGACGAAATACCGTACATACAATGTCACATGTATTCGTAGTCGTGCGCGAGGCGCCACTGTCCACGAGGTTAAAGCCAACTTTAAACACGTATGGTGTTTTCCCTTTGACAAATTCCAAAGAAACTGCGGGAGATGCCGCAACAGTAACTTTTAACGGAGTCATCCGCTAATGTGCATTTCAATGCAACAATTTCAGAGCGTAAAAATCATTCGCCTTGACTGGGACTCGAACCCAGATCCCTCAATATCCGGTCGAGTGCTTTAGCCACTTAAGCTACCGAGGCGTCCTCTTAAACTCTGAAATTTTGGGGCTTTTAAAGGAACTAGATGTTATGACGAAATACCGTACATACAATGTCACATGTATTCGTAGTCGTGCGCGAGGCGCCACTGTCCACGAGGTTAAAGCCAACTTTAAACACGTATGGTGTTTTCCCTTTGACAAATTCCAAAGAAACTGCGGGAGATGCCGCAACAGTAACTTTTAACGGAGTCATCCGCTAATGTGCATTTCAATGCAACAATTTCAGAGCGTAAAAATCATTCGCCTTGACTGGGACTCGAACCCAGATCCCTCAATATCCGGTCGAGTGCTTTAGCCACTTAAGCTACCGAGGCGTCCTCTTAAACTCTGAAATTTTGGGGCTTTTAAAGGAACTAGATGTTATGACGAAATACCGTACATACAATGTCACATGTATTCGTAGTCGTGCGCGAGGCGCCACTGTCCACGAGGTTAAAGCCAACTTTAAACACGTATGGTGTTTTCCCTTTGACAAATTCCAAAGAAACTGCGGGAGATGCCGCAACAGTAACTTTTAACGGAGTCATCCGCTAATGTGCATTTCAATGCAACAATTTCAGAGCGTAAAAATCATTCGCCTTGACTGGGACTCGAACCCAGATCCCTCAATATCCGGTCGAGTGCTTTAGCCACTTAAGCTACCGAGGCGTCCTCTTAAACTCTGAAATTTTGGGGCTTTTAAAGGAACTAGATGTTATGACGAAATACCGTACATACAATGTCACATGTATTCGTAGTCGTGCGCGAGGCGCCACTGTCCACGAGGTTAAAGCCAACTTTAAACACGTATGGTGTTTTCCCTTTGACAAATTCCAAAGAAACTGCGGGAGATGCCGCAACAGTAACTTTTAACGGAGTCATCCGCTAATGTGCATTTCAATGCAACAATTTCAGAGCGTAAAAATCATTCGCCTTGACTGGGACTCGAACCCAGATCCCTCAATATCCGGTCGAGTGCTTTAGCCACTTAAGCTACCGAGGCGTCCTCTTAAACTCTGAAATTTTGGGGGTTTTAAAGGAACTAGATGTTATGACGAAATACCGTACATACAATGTCACATGTATTCGTAGTCGTGCGCGAGGCGCCACTGTCCACGAGGTTAAAGCCAACTTTAAACACGTATGGTGTTTTCCCTTTGACAAATTCCAAAGAAACTGCGGGAGATGCCGCAACAGTAACTTTTAACGGAGTCATCCGCTAATGTGCATTTCAATGCAACAATTTCAGAGCGTAAAAATCATTCGCCTTGACTGGGACTCGAACCCAGATCCCTCAATATCCGGTCGAGTGCTTTAGCCACTTAAGCTACCGAGGCGTCCTCTTAAACTCTGAAATTTTGGGGCTTTTAAAGGAACTAGATGTTATGACGAAATACCGTACATACAATGTCACATGTATTCGTAGTCGTGCGCGAGGCGCCACTGTCCACGAGGTTAAAGCCAACTTTAAACACGTATGGTGTTTTCCCTTTGACAAATTCCAAAGAAACTGCGGGAGATGCCGCAACAGTAACTTTTAACGGAGTCATCCGCTAATGTGCATTTCAATGCAACAATTTCAGAGCGTAAAAATCATTCGCCTTGACTGGGACTCGAACCCAGATCCCTCAATATCCGGTCGAGTGCTTTAGCCACTTAAGCTACCGAGGCGTCCTCTTAAACTCTGAAATTTTGGGGCTTTTAAAGGAACTAGATGTTATGACGAAATACCGTACATACAATGTCACATGTATTCGTAGTCGTGCGCGAGGCGCCACTGTCCACGAGGTTAAAGCCAACTTTAAACACGTATGGTGTTTTCCCTTTGACAAATTCCAAAGAAACTGCGGGAGATGCCGCAACAGTAACTTTTAACGGAGTCATCCGCTAATGTGCATTTCAATGCAACAATTTCAGAGCGTAAAAATCATTCGCCTTGACTGGGACTCGAACCCAGATCCCTCAATATCCGGTCGAGTGCTTTAGCCACTTAAGCTACCGAGGCGTCCTCTTAAACTCTGAAATTTTGGGGCTTTTAAAGGAACTAGATGTTATGACGAAATACCGTACATACAATGTCACATGTATTCGTAGTCGTGCGCGAGGCGCCACTGTCCACGAGGTTAAAGCCAACTTTAAACACGTATGGTGTTTTCCCTTTGACAAATTCCAAAGAAACTGCGGGAGATGCCGCAACAGTAACTTTTAACGGAGTCATCCGCTAATGTGCATTTCAATGCAACAATTTCAGAGCGTAAAAATCATTCGCCTTGACTGGGACTCGAACCCAGATCCCTCAATATCCGGTCGAGTGCTTTAGCCACTTAAGCTACCGAGGCGTCCTCTTAAACTCTGAAATTTTGGGGCTTTTAAAGGAACTAGATGTTATGACGAAATACCGTACATACAATGTCACATGTATTCGTAGTCGTGCGCGAGGCGCCACTGTCCACGAGGTTAAAGCCAACTTTAAACACGTATGGTGTTTTCCCTTTGACAAATTCCAAAGAAACTGCGGGAGATGCCGCAACAGTAACTTTTAACGGAGTCATCCGCTAATGTGCATTTCAATGCAACAATTTCAGAGCGTAAAAATCATTCGCCTTGACTGGGACTCGAACCCAGATCCCTCAATATCCGGTCGAGTGCTTTAGCCACTTAAGCTACCGAGGCGTCCTCTTAAACTCTGAAATTTTGGGGCTTTTAAAGGAACTAGATGTTATGACGAAATACCGTACATACAATGTCACATGTATTCGTAGTCGTGCGCGAGGCGCCACTGTCCACGAGGTTAAAGCCAACTTTAAACACGTATGGTGTTTTCCCTTTGACAAATTCCAAAGAAACTGCGGGAGATGCCGCAACAGTAACTTTTAACGGAGTCATCCGCTAATGTGCATTTCAATGCAACAATTTCAGAGCGTAAAAATCATTCGCCTTGACTGGGACTCGAACCCAGATCCCTCAATATCCGGTCGAGTGCTTTAGCCACTTAAGCTACCGAGGCGTCCTCTTAAACTCTGAAATTTTGGGGCTTTTAAAGGAACTAGATGTTATGACGAAATACCGTACATACAATGTCACATGTATTCGTAGTCGTGCGCGAGGCGCCACTGTCCACGAGGTTAAAGCCAACTTTAAACACGTATGGTGTTTTCCCTTTGACAAATTCCAAAGAAACTGCGGGAGATGCCGCAACAGTAACTTTTAACGGAGTCATCCGCTAATGTGCATTTCAATGCAACAATTTCAGAGCGTAAAAATCATTCGCCTTGACTGGGACTCGAACCCAGATCCCTCAATATCCGGTCGAGTGCTTTAGCCACTTAAGCTACCGAGGCGTCCTCTTAAACTCTGAAATTTTGGGGCTTTTAAAGGAACTAGATGTTATGACGAAATACCGTACATACAATGTCACATGTATTCGTAGTCGTGCGCGAGGCGCCACTGTCCACGAGGTTAAAGCCAACTTTAAACACGTATGGTGTTTTCCCTTTGACAAATTCCAAAGAAACTGCGGGAGATGCCGCAACAGTAACTTTTAACGGAGTCATCCGCTAATGTGCATTTCAATGCAACAATTTCAGAGCGTAAAAATCATTCGCCTTGACTGGGACTCGAACCCAGATCCCTCAATATCCGGTCGAGTGCTTTAGCCACTTAAGCTACCGAGGCGTCCTCTTAAACTCTGAAATTTTGGGGCTTTTAAAGGAACTAGATGTTATGACGAAATACCGTACATACAATGTCACATGTATTCGTAGTCGTGCGCGAGGCGCCACTGTCCACGAGGTTAAAGCCAACTTTAAACACGTATGGTGTTTTCCCTTTGACAAATTCCAAAGAAACTGCGGGAGATGCCGCAACAGTAACTTTTAACGGAGTCATCCGCTAATGTGCATTTCAATGCAACAATTTCAGAGCGTAAAAATCATTCGCCTTGACTGGGACTCGAACCCAGATCCCTCAATATCCGGTCGAGTGCTTTAGCCACTTAAGCTACCGAGGCGTCCTCTTAAACTCTGAAATTTTGGGGCTTTTAAAGGAACTAGATGTTATGACGAAATACCGTACATACAATGTCACATGTATTCGTAGTCGTGCGCGAGGCGCCACTGTCCACGAGGTTAAAGCCAACTTTAAACACGTATGGTGTTTTCCCTTTGACAAATTCCAAAGAAACTGCGGGAGATGCCGCAACAGTAACTTTTAACGGAGTCATCCGCTAATGTGCATTTCAATGCAACAATTTCAGAGCGTAAAAATCATTCGCCTTGACTGGGACTCGAACCCAGATCCCTCAATATCCGGTCGAGTGCTTTAGCCACTTAAGCTACCGAGGCGTCCTCTTAAACTCTGAAATTTTGGGGCTTTTAAAGGAACTAGATGTTATGACGAAATACCGTACATACAATGTCACATGTATTCGTAGTCGTGCGCGAGGCGCCACTGTCCACGAGGTTAAAGCCAACTTTAAACACGTATGGTGTTTTCCCTTTGACAAATTCCAAAGAAACTGCGGGAGATGCCGCAACAGTAACTTTTAACGGAGTCATCCGCTAATGTGCATTTCAATGCAACAATTTCAGAGCGTAAAAATCATTCGCCTTGACTGGGACTCGAACCCAGATCCCTCAATATCCGGTCGAGTGCTTTAGCCACTTAAGCTACCGAGGCGTCCTCTTAAACTCTGAAATTTTGGGGCTTTTAAAGGAACTAGATGTTATGACGAAATACCGTACATACAATGTCACATGTATTCGTAGTCGTGCGCGAGGCGCCACTGTCCACGAGGTTAAAGCCAACTTTAAACACGTATGGTGTTTTCCCTTTGACAAATTCCAAAGAAACTGCGGGAGATGCCGCAACAGTAACTTTTAACGGAGTCATCCGCTAATGTGCATTTCAATGCAACAATTTCAGAGCGTAAAAATCATTCGCCTTGACTGGGACTCGAACCCAGATCCCTCAATATCCGGTCGAGTGCTTTAGCCACTTAAGCTACCGAGGCGTCCTCTTAAACTCTGAAATTTTGGGGCTTTTAAAGGAACTAGATGTTATGACGAAATACCGTACATACAATGTCACATGTATTCGTAGTCGTGCGCGAGGCGCCACTGTCCACGAGGTTAAAGCCAACTTTAAACACGTATGGTGTTTTCCCTTTGACAAATTCCAAAGAAACTGCGGGAGATGCCGCAACAGTAACTTTTAACGGAGTCATCCGCTAATGTGCATTTCAATGCAACAATTTCAGAGCGTAAAAATCATTCGCCTTGACTGGGACTCGAACCCAGATCCCTCAATATCCGGTCGAGTGCTTTAGCCACTTAAGCTACCGAGGCGTCCTCTTAAACTCTGAAATTTTGGGGCTTTTAAAGGAACTAGATGTTATGACGAAATACCGTACATACAATGTCACATGTATTCGTAGTCGTGCGCGAGGCGCCACTGTCCACGAGGTTAAAGCCAACTTTAAACACGTATGGTGTTTTCCCTTTGACAAATTCCAAAGAAACTGCGGGAGATGCCGCAACAGTAACTTTTAACGGAGTCATCCGCTAATGTGCATTTCAATGCAACAATTTCAGAGCGTAAAAATCATTCGCCTTGACTGGGACTCGAACCCAGATCCCTCAATATCCGGTCGAGTGCTTTAGCCACTTAAGCTACCGAGGCGTCCTCTTAAACTCTGAAATTTTGGGGCTTTTAAAGGAACTAGATGTTATGACGAAATACCGTACATACAATGTCACATGTATTCGTAGTCGTGCGCGAGGCGCCACTGTCCACGAGGTTAAAGCCAACTTTAAACACGTATGGTGTTTTCCCTTTGACAAATTCCAAAGAAACTGCGGGAGATGCCGCAACAGTAACTTTTAACGGAGTCATCCGCTAATGTGCATTTCAATGCAACAATTTCAGAGCGTAAAAATCATTCGCCTTGACTGGGACTCGAACCCAGATCCCTCAATATCCGGTCGAGTGCTTTAGCCACTTAAGCTACCGAGGCGTCCTCTTAAACTCTGAAATTTTGGGGCTTTTAAAGGAACTAGATGTTATGACGAAATACCGTACATACAATGTCACATGTATTCGTAGTCGTGCGCGAGGCGCCACTGTCCACGAGGTTAAAGCCAACTTTAAACACGTATGGTGTTTTCCCTTTGACAAATTCCAAAGAAACTGCGGGAGATGCCGCAACAGTAACTTTTAACGGAGTCATCCGCTAATGTGCATTTCAATGCAACAATTTCAGAGCGTAAAAATCATTCGCCTTGACTGGGACTCGAACCCAGATCCCTCAATATCCGGTCGAGTGCTTTAGCCACTTAAGCTACCGAGGCGTCCTCTTAAACTCTGAAATTTTGGGGCTTTTAAAGGAACTAGATGTTATGACGAAATACCGTACATACAATGTCACATGTATTCGTAGTCGTGCGCGAGGCGCCACTGTCCACGAGGTTAAAGCCAACTTTAAACACGTATGGTGTTTTCCCTTTGACAAATTCCAAAGAAACTGCGGGAGATGCCGCAACAGTAACTTTTAACGGAGTCATCCGCTAATGTGCATTTCAATGCAACAATTTCAGAGCGTAAAAATCATTCGCCTTGACTGGGACTCGAACCCAGATCCCTCAATATCCGGTCGAGTGCTTTAGCCACTTAAGCTACCGAGGCGTCCTCTTAAACTCTGAAATTTTGGGGCTTTTAAAGGAACTAGATGTTATGACGAAATACCGTACATACAATGTCACATGTATTCGTAGTCGTGCGCGAGGCGCCACTGTCCACGAGGTTAAAGCCAACTTTAAACACGTATGGTGTTTTCCCTTTGACAAATTCCAAAGAAACTGCGGGAGATGCCGCAACAGTAACTTTTAACGGAGTCATCCGCTAATGTGCATTTCAATGCAACAATTTCAGAGCGTAAAAATCATTCGCCTTGACTGGGACTCGAACCCAGATCCCTCAATATCCGGTCGAGTGCTTTAGCCACTTAAGCTACCGAGGCGTCCTCTTAAACTCTGAAATTTTGGGGCTTTTAAAGGAACTAGATGTTATGACGAAATACCGTACATACAATGTCACATGTATTCGTAGTCGTGCGCGAGGCGCCACTGTCCACGAGGTTAAAGCCAACTTTAAACACGTATGGTGTTTTCCCTTTGACAAATTCCAAAGAAACTGCGGGAGATGCCGCAACAGTAACTTTTAACGGAGTCATCCGCTAATGTGCATTTCAATGCAACAATTTCAGAGCGTAAAAATCATTCGCCTTGACTGGGACTCGAACCCAGATCCCTCAATATCCGGTCGAGTGCTTTAGCCACTTAAGCTACCGAGGCGTCCTCTTAAACTCTGAAATTTTGGGGCTTTTAAAGGAACTAGATGTTATGACGAAATACCGTACATACAATGTCACATGTATTCGTAGTCGTGCGCGAGGCGCCACTGTCCACGAGGTTAAAGCCAACTTTAAACACGTATGGTGTTTTCCCTTTGACAAATTCCAAAGAAACTGCGGGAGATGCCGCAACAGTAACTTTTAACGGAGTCATCCGCTAATGTGCATTTCAATGCAACAATTTCAGAGCGTAAAAATCATTCGCCTTGACTGGGACTCGAACCCAGATCCCTCAATATCCGGTCGAGTGCTTTAGCCACTTAAGCTACCGAGGCGTCCTCTTAAACTCTGAAATTTTGGGGCTTTTAAAGGAACTAGATGTTATGACGAAATACCGTACATACAATGTCACATGTATTCGTAGTCGTGCGCGAGGCGCCACTGTCCACGAGGTTAAAGCCAACTTTAAACACGTATGGTGTTTTCCCTTTGACAAATTCCAAAGAAACTGCGGGAGATGCCGCAACAGTAACTTTTAACGGAGTCATCCGCTAATGTGCATTTCAATGCAACAATTTCAGAGCGTAAAAATCATTCGCCTTGACTGGGACTCGAACCCAGATCCCTCAATATCCGGTCGAGTGCTTTAGCCACTTAAGCTACCGAGGCGTCCTCTTAAACTCTGAAATTTTGGGGCTTTTAAAGGAACTAGATGTTATGACGAAATACCGTACATACAATGTCACATGTATTCGTAGTCGTGCGCGAGGCGCCACTGTCCACGAGGTTAAAGCCAACTTTAAACACGTATGGTGTTTTCCCTTTGACAAATTCCAAAGAAACTGCGGGAGATGCCGCAACAGTAACTTTTAACGGAGTCATCCGCTAATGTGCATTTCAATGCAACAATTTCAGAGCGTAAAAATCATTCGCCTTGACTGGGACTCGAACCCAGATCCCTCAATATCCGGTCGAGTGCTTTAGCCACTTAAGCTACCGAGGCGTCCTCTTAAACTCTGAAATTTTGGGGCTTTTAAAGGAACTAGATGTTATGACGAAATACCGTACATACAATGTCACATGTATTCGTAGTCGTGCGCGAGGCGCCACTGTCCACGAGGTTAAAGCCAACTTTAAACACGTATGGTGTTTTCCCTTTGACAAATTCCAAAGAAACTGCGGGAGATGCCGCAACAGTAACTTTTAACGGAGTCATCCGCTAATGTGCATTTCAATGCAACAATTTCAGAGCGTAAAAATCATTCGCCTTGACTGGGACTCGAACCCAGATCCCTCAATATCCGGTCGAGTGCTTTAGCCACTTAAGCTACCGAGGCGTCCTCTTAAACTCTGAAATTTTGGGGCTTTTAAAGGAACTAGATGTTATGACGAAATACCGTACATACAATGTCACATGTATTCGTAGTCGTGCGCGAGGCGCCACTGTCCACGAGGTTAAAGCCAACTTTAAACACGTATGGTGTTTTCCCTTTGACAAATTCCAAAGAAACTGCGGGAGATGCCGCAACAGTAACTTTTAACGGAGTCATCCGCTAATGTGCATTTCAATGCAACAATTTCAGAGCGTAAAAATCATTCGCCTTGACTGGGACTCGAACCCAGATCCCTCAATATCCGGTCGAGTGCTTTAGCCACTTAAGCTACCGAGGCGTCCTCTTAAACTCTGAAATTTTGGGGCTTTTAAAGGAACTAGATGTTATGACGAAATACCGTACATACAATGTCACATGTATTCGTAGTCGTGCGCGAGGCGCCACTGTCCACGAGGTTAAAGCCAACTTTAAACACGTATGGTGTTTTCCCTTTGACAAATTCCAAAGAAACTGCGGGAGATGCCGCAACAGTAACTTTTAACGGAGTCATCCGCTAATGTGCATTTCAATGCAACAATTTCAGAGCGTAAAAATCATTAAGTGGCTAAAGCACTCGACCGGATATTGAGGGATCTGGGTTCGAGTCCCAGTCAAGGCGAATGATTTTTACGCTCTGAAATTGTTGCATTGAAATGCACATTAGCGGATGACTCCGTTAAAAGTTACTGTTGCGGCATCTCCCGCAGTTTCTTTGGAATTTGTCAAAGGGAAAACACCATACGTGTTTAAAGTTGGCTTTAACCTCGTGGACAGTGGCGCCTCGCGCACGACTACGAATACATGTGACATTGTATGTACGGTATTTCGTCATAACATCTAGTTCCTTTAAAAGCCCCAAAATTTCAGAGTTTAAGAGGACGCCTCGGTAGCTTAAGTGGCTAAAGCACTCGACCGGATATTGAGGGATCTGGGTTCGAGTCCCAGTCAAGGCGAATGATTTTTACGCTCTGAAATTGTTGCATTGAAATGCACATTAGCGGATGACTCCGTTAAAAGTTACTGTTGCGGCATCTCCCGCAGTTTCTTTGGAATTTGTCAAAGGGAAAACACCATACGTGTTTAAAGTTGGCTTTAACCTCGTGGACAGTGGCGCCTCGCGCACGACTACGAATACATGTGACATTGTATGTACGGTATTTCGTCATAACATCTAGTTCCTTTAAAAGCCCCAAAATTTCAGAGTTTAAGAGGACGCCTCGGTAGCTTAAGTGGCTAAAGCACTCGACCGGATATTGAGGGATCTGGGTTCGAGTCCCAGTCAAGGCGAATGATTTTTACGCTCTGAAATTGTTGCATTGAAATGCACATTAGCGGATGACTCCGTTAAAAGTTACTGTTGCGGCATCTCCCGCAGTTTCTTTGGAATTTGTCAAAGGGAAAACACCATACGTGTTTAAAGTTGGCTTTAACCTCGTGGACAGTGGCGCCTCGCGCACGACTACGAATACATGTGACATTGTATGTACGGTATTTCGTCATAACATCTAGTTCCTTTAAAAGCCCCAAAATTTCAGAGTTTAAGAGGACGCCTCGGTAGCTTAAGTGGCTAAAGCACTCGACCGGATATTGAGGGATCTGGGTTCGAGTCCCAGTCAAGGCGAATGATTTTTACGCTCTGAAATTGTTGCATTGAAATGCACATTAGCGGATGACTCCGTTAAAAGTTACTGTTGCGGCATCTCCCGCAGTTTCTTTGGAATTTGTCAAAGGGAAAACACCATACGTGTTTAAAGTTGGCTTTAACCTCGTGGACAGTGGCGCCTCGCGCACGACTACGAATACATGTGACATTGTATGTACGGTATTTCGTCATAACATCTAGTTCCTTTAAAAGCCCCAAAATTTCAGAGTTTAAGAGGACGCCTCGGTAGCTTAAGTGGCTAAAGCACTCGACCGGATATTGAGGGATCTGGGTTCGAGTCCCAGTCAAGGCGAATGATTTTTACGCTCTGAAATTGTTGCATTGAAATGCACATTAGCGGATGACTCCGTTAAAAGTTACTGTTGCGGCATCTCCCGCAGTTTCTTTGGAATTTGTCAAAGGGAAAACACCATACGTGTTTAAAGTTGGCTTTAACCTCGTGGACAGTGGCGCCTCGCGCACGACTACGAATACATGTGACATTGTATGTACGGTATTTCGTCATAACATCTAGTTCCTTTAAAAGCCCCAAAATTTCAGAGTTTAAGAGGACGCCTCGGTAGCTTAAGTGGCTAAAGCACTCGACCGGATATTGAGGGATCTGGGTTCGAGTCCCAGTCAAGGCGAATGATTTTTACGCTCTGAAATTGTTGCATTGAAATGCACATTAGCGGATGACTCCGTTAAAAGTTACTGTTGCGGCATCTCCCGCAGTTTCTTTGGAATTTGTCAAAGGGAAAACACCATACGTGTTTAAAGTTGGCTTTAACCTCGTGGACAGTGGCGCCTCGCGCACGACTACGAATACATGTGACATTGTATGTACGGTATTTCGTCATAACATCTAGTTCCTTTAAAAGCCCCAAAATTTCAGAGTTTAAGAGGACGCCTCGGTAGCTTAAGTGGCTAAAGCACTCGACCGGATATTGAGGGATCTGGGTTCGAGTCCCAGTCAAGGCGAATGATTTTTACGCTCTGAAATTGTTGCATTGAAATGCACATTAGCGGATGACTCCGTTAAAAGTTACTGTTGCGGCATCTCCCGCAGTTTCTTTGGAATTTGTCAAAGGGAAAACACCATACGTGTTTAAAGTTGGCTTTAACCTCGTGGACAGTGGCGCCTCGCGCACGACTACGAATACATGTGACATTGTATGTACGGTATTTCGTCATAACATCTAGTTCCTTTAAAAGCCCCAAAATTTCAGAGTTTAAGAGGACGCCTCGGTAGCTTAAGTGGCTAAAGCACTCGACCGGATATTGAGGGATCTGGGTTCGAGTCCCAGTCAAGGCGAATGATTTTTACGCTCTGAAATTGTTGCATTGAAATGCACATTAGCGGATGACTCCGTTAAAAGTTACTGTTGCGGCATCTCCCGCAGTTTCTTTGGAATTTGTCAAAGGGAAAACACCATACGTGTTTAAAGTTGGCTTTAACCTCGTGGACAGTGGCGCCTCGCGCACGACTACGAATACATGTGACATTGTATGTACGGTATTTCGTCATAACATCTAGTTCCTTTAAAAGCCCCAAAATTTCAGAGTTTAAGAGGACGCCTCGGTAGCTTAAGTGGCTAAAGCACTCGACCGGATATTGAGGGATCTGGGTTCGAGTCCCAGTCAAGGCGAATGATTTTTACGCTCTGAAATTGTTGCATTGAAATGCACATTAGCGGATGACTCCGTTAAAAGTTACTGTTGCGGCATCTCCCGCAGTTTCTTTGGAATTTGTCAAAGGGAAAACACCATACGTGTTTAAAGTTGGCTTTAACCTCGTGGACAGTGGCGCCTCGCGCACGACTACGAATACATGTGACATTGTATGTACGGTATTTCGTCATAACATCTAGTTCCTTTAAAAGCCCCAAAATTTCAGAGTTTAAGAGGACGCCTCGGTAGCTTAAGTGGCTAAAGCACTCGACCGGATATTGAGGGATCTGGGTTCGAGTCCCAGTCAAGGCGAATGATTTTTACGCTCTGAAATTGTTGCATTGAAATGCACATTAGCGGATGACTCCGTTAAAAGTTACTGTTGCGGCATCTCCCGCAGTTTCTTTGGAATTTGTCAAAGGGAAAACACCATACGTGTTTAAAGTTGGCTTTAACCTCGTGGACAGTGGCGCCTCGCGCACGACTACGAATACATGTGACATTGTATGTACGGTATTTCGTCATAACATCTAGTTCCTTTAAAAGCCCCAAAATTTCAGAGTTTAAGAGGACGCCTCGGTAGCTTAAGTGGCTAAAGCACTCGACCGGATATTGAGGGATCTGGGTTCGAGTCCCAGTCAAGGCGAATGATTTTTACGCTCTGAAATTGTTGCATTGAAATGCACATTAGCGGATGACTCCGTTAAAAGTTACTGTTGCGGCATCTCCCGCAGTTTCTTTGGAATTTGTCAAAGGGAAAACACCATACGTGTTTAAAGTTGGCTTTAACCTCGTGGACAGTGGCGCCTCGCGCACGACTACGAATACATGTGACATTGTATGTACGGTATTTCGTCATAACATCTAGTTCCTTTAAAAGCCCCAAAATTTCAGAGTTTAAGAGGACGCCTCGGTAGCTTAAGTGGCTAAAGCACTCGACCGGATATTGAGGGATCTGGGTTCGAGTCCCAGTCAAGGCGAATGATTTTTACGCTCTGAAATTGTTGCATTGAAATGCACATTAGCGGATGACTCCGTTAAAAGTTACTGTTGCGGCATCTCCCGCAGTTTCTTTGGAATTTGTCAAAGGGAAAACACCATACGTGTTTAAAGTTGGCTTTAACCTCGTGGACAGTGGCGCCTCGCGCACGACTACGAATACATGTGACATTGTATGTACGGTATTTCGTCATAACATCTAGTTCCTTTAAAAGCCCCAAAATTTCAGAGTTTAAGAGGACGCCTCGGTAGCTTAAGTGGCTAAAGCACTCGACCGGATATTGAGGGATCTGGGTTCGAGTCCCAGTCAAGGCGAATGATTTTTACGCTCTGAAATTGTTGCATTGAAATGCACATTAGCGGATGACTCCGTTAAAAGTTACTGTTGCGGCATCTCCCGCAGTTTCTTTGGAATTTGTCAAAGGGAAAACACCATACGTGTTTAAAGTTGGCTTTAACCTCGTGGACAGTGGCGCCTCGCGCACGACTACGAATACATGTGACATTGTATGTACGGTATTTCGTCATAACATCTAGTTCCTTTAAAAGCCCCGAAATTTCAGAGTTTAAGAGGACGCCTCGGTAGCTTAAGTGGCTAAAGCACTCGACCGGATATTGAGGGATCTGGGTTCGAGTCCCAGTCAAGGCGAATGATTTTTACGCTCTGAAATTGTTGCATTGAAATGCACATTAGCGGATGACTCCGTTAAAAGTTACTGTTGCGGCATCTCCCGCAGTTTCTTTGGAATTTGTCAAAGGGAAAACACCATACGTGTTTAAAGTTGGCTTTAACCTCGTGGACAGTGGCGCCTCGCGCACGACTACGAATACATGTGACATTGTATGTACGGTATTTCGTCATAACATCTAGTTCCTTTAAAAGCCCCAAAATTTCAGAGTTTAAGAGGACGCCTCGGTAGCTTAAGTGGCTAAAGCACTCGACCGGATATTGAGGGATCTGGGTTCGAGTCCCAGTCAAGGCGAATGATTTTTACGCTCTGAAATTGTTGCATTGAAATGCACATTAGCGGATGACTCCGTTAAAAGTTACTGTTGCGGCATCTCCCGCAGTTTCTTTGGAATTTGTCAAAGGGAAAACACCATACGTGTTTAAAGTTGGCTTTAACCTCGTGGACAGTGGCGCCTCGCGCACGACTACGAATACATGTGACATTGTATGTACGGTATTTCGTCATAACATCTAGTTCCTTTAAAAGCCCCAAAATTTCAGAGTTTAAGAGGACGCCTCGGTAGCTTAAGTGGCTAAAGCACTCGACCGGATATTGAGGGATCTGGGTTCGAGTCCCAGTCAAGGCGAATGATTTTTACGCTCTGAAATTGTTGCATTGAAATGCACATTAGCGGATGACTCCGTTAAAAGTTACTGTTGCGGCATCTCCCGCAGTTTCTTTGGAATTTGTCAAAGGGAAAACACCATACGTGTTTAAAGTTGGCTTTAACCTCGTGGACAGTGGCGCCTCGCGCACGACTACGAATACATGTGACATTGTATGTACGGTATTTCGTCATAACATCTAGTTCCTTTAAAAGCCCCAAAATTTCAGAGTTTAAGAGGACGCCTCGGTAGCTTAAGTGGCTAAAGCACTCGACCGGATATTGAGGGATCTGGGTTCGAGTCCCAGTCAAGGCGAATGATTTTTACGCTCTGAAATTGTTGCATTGAAATGCACATTAGCGGATGACTCCGTTAAAAGTTACTGTTGCGGCATCTCCCGCAGTTTCTTTGGAATTTGTCAAAGGGAAAACACCATACGTGTTTAAAGTTGGCTTTAACCTCGTGGACAGTGGCGCCTCGCGCACGACTACGAATACATGTGACATTGTATGTACGGTATTTCGTCATAACATCTAGTTCCTTTAAAAGCCCCAAAATTTCAGAGTTTAAGAGGACGCCTCGGTAGCTTAAGTGGCTAAAGCACTCGACCGGATATTGAGGGATCTGGGTTCGAGTCCCAGTCAAGGCGAATGATTTTTACGCTCTGAAATTGTTGCATTGAAATGCACATTAGCGGATGACTCCGTTAAAAGTTACTGTTGCGGCATCTCCCGCAGTTTCTTTGGAATTTGTCAAAGGGAAAACACCATACGTGTTTAAAGTTGGCTTTAACCTCGTGGACAGTGGCGCCTCGCGCACGACTACGAATACATGTGACATTGTATGTACGGTATTTCGTCATAACATCTAGTTCCTTTAAAAGCCCCAAAATTTCAGAGTTTAAGAGGACGCCTCGGTAGCTTAAGTGGCTAAAGCACTCGACCGGATATTGAGGGATCTGGGTTCGAGTCCCAGTCAAGGCGAATGATTTTTACGCTCTGAAATTGTTGCATTGAAATGCACATTAGCGGATGACTCCGTTAAAAGTTACTGTTGCGGCATCTCCCGCAGTTTCTTTGGAATTTGTCAAAGGGAAAACACCATACGTGTTTAAAGTTGGCTTTAACCTCGTGGACAGTGGCGCCTCGCGCACGACTACGAATACATGTGACATTGTATGTACGGTATTTCGTCATAACATCTAGTTCCTTTAAAAGCCCCAAAATTTCAGAGTTTAAGAGGACGCCTCGGTAGCTTAAGTGGCTAAAGCACTCGACCGGATATTGAGGGATCTGGGTTCGAGTCCCAGTCAAGGCGAATGATTTTTACGCTCTGAAATTGTTGCATTGAAATGCACATTAGCGGATGACTCCGTTAAAAGTTACTGTTGCGGCATCTCCCGCAGTTTCTTTGGAATTTGTCAAAGGGAAAACACCATACGTGTTTAAAGTTGGCTTTAACCTCGTGGACAGTGGCGCCTCGCGCACGACTACGAATACATGTGACATTGTATGTACGGTATTTCGTCATAACATCTAGTTCCTTTAAAAGCCCCAAAATTTCAGAGTTTAAGAGGACGCCTCGGTAGCTTAAGTGGCTAAAGCACTCGACCGGATATTGAGGGATCTGGGTTCGAGTCCCAGTCAAGGCGAATGATTTTTACGCTCTGAAATTGTTGCATTGAAATGCACATTAGCGGATGACTCCGTTAAAAGTTACTGTTGCGGCATCTCCCGCAGTTTCTTTGGAATTTGTCAAAGGGAAAACACCATACGTGTTTAAAGTTGGCTTTAACCTCGTGGACAGTGGCGCCTCGCGCACGACTACGAATACATGTGACATTGTATGTACGGTATTTCGTCATAACATCTAGTTCCTTTAAAAGCCCCAAAATTTCAGAGTTTAAGAGGACGCCTCGGTAGCTTAAGTGGCTAAAGCACTCGACCGGATATTGAGGGATCTGGGTTCGAGTCCCAGTCAAGGCGAATGATTTTTACGCTCTGAAATTGTTGCATTGAAATGCACATTAGCGGATGACTCCGTTAAAAGTTACTGTTGCGGCATCTCCCGCAGTTTCTTTGGAATTTGTCAAAGGGAAAACACCATACGTGTTTAAAGTTGGCTTTAACCTCGTGGACAGTGGCGCCTCGCGCACGACTACGAATACATGTGACATTGTATGTACGGTATTTCGTCATAACATCTAGTTCCTTTAAAAGCCCCAAAATTTCAGAGTTTAAGAGGACGCCTCGGTAGCTTAAGTGGCTAAAGCACTCGACCGGATATTGAGGGATCTGGGTTCGAGTCCCAGTCAAGGCGAATGATTTTTACGCTCTGAAATTGTTGCATTGAAATGCACATTAGCGGATGACTCCGTTAAAAGTTACTGTTGCGGCATCTCCCGCAGTTTCTTTGGAATTTGTCAAAGGGAAAACACCATACGTGTTTAAAGTTGGCTTTAACCTCGTGGACAGTGGCGCCTCGCGCACGACTACGAATACATGTGACATTGTATGTACGGTATTTCGTCATAACATCTAGTTCCTTTAAAAGCCCCAAAATTTCAGAGTTTAAGAGGACGCCTCGGTAGCTTAAGTGGCTAAAGCACTCGACCGGATATTGAGGGATCTGGGTTCGAGTCCCAGTCAAGGCGAATGATTTTTACGCTCTGAAATTGTTGCATTGAAATGCACATTAGCGGATGACTCCGTTAAAAGTTACTGTTGCGGCATCTCCCGCAGTTTCTTTGGAATTTGTCAAAGGGAAAACACCATACGTTTTTAAAGTTGGCTTTAACCTCGTGGACAGTGGCGCCTCGCGCACGACTACGAATACATGTGACATTGTATGTACGGTATTTCGTCATAACATCTAGTTCCTTTAAAAGCCCCAAAATTTCAGAGTTTAAGAGGACGCCTCGGTAGCTTAAGTGGCTAAAGCACTCGACCGGATATTGAGGGATCTGGGTTCGAGTCCCAGTCAAGGCGAATGATTTTTACGCTCTGAAATTGTTGCATTGAAATGCACATTAGCGGATGACTCCGTTAAAAGTTACTGTTGCGGCATCTCCCGCAGTTTCTTTGGAATTTGTCAAAGGGAAAACACCATACGTGTTTAAAGTTGGCTTTAACCTCGTGGACAGTGGCGCCTCGCGCACGACTACGAATACATGTGACATTGTATGTACGGTATTTCGTCATAACATCTAGTTCCTTTAAAAGCCCCAAAATTTCAGAGTTTAAGAGGACGCCTCGGTAGCTTAAGTGGCTAAAGCACTCGACCGGATATTGAGGGATCTGGGTTCGAGTCCCAGTCAAGGCGAATGATTTTTACGCTCTGAAATTGTTGCATTGAAATGCACATTAGCGGATGACTCCGTTAAAAGTTACTGTTGCGGCATCTCCCGCAGTTTCTTTGGAATTTGTCAAAGGGAAAACACCATACGTGTTTAAAGTTGGCTTTAACCTCGTGGACAGTGGCGCCTCGCGCACGACTACGAATACATGTGACATTGTATGTACGGTATTTCGTCATAACATCTAGTTCCTTTAAAAGCCCCAAAATTTCAGAGTTTAAGAGGACGCCTCGGTAGCTTAAGTGGCTAAAGCACTCGACCGGATATTGAGGGATCTGGGTTCGAGTCCCAGTCAAGGCGAATGATTTTTACGCTCTGAAATTGTTGCATTGAAATGCACATTAGCGGATGACTCCGTTAAAAGTTACTGTTGCGGCATCTCCCGCAGTTTCTTTGGAATTTGTCAAAGGGAAAACACCATACGTGTTTAAAGTTGGCTTTAACCTCGTGGACAGTGGCGCCTCGCGCACGACTACGAATACATGTGACATTGTATGTACGGTATTTCGTCATAACATCTAGTTCCTTTAAAAGCCCCAAAATTTCAGAGTTTAAGAGGACGCCTCGGTAGCTTAAGTGGCTAAAGCACTCGACCGGATATTGAGGGATCTGGGTTCGAGTCCCAGTCAAGGCGAATGATTTTTACGCTCTGAAATTGTTGCATTGAAATGCACATTAGCGGATGACTCCGTTAAAAGTTACTGTTGCGGCATCTCCCGCAGTTTCTTTGGAATTTGTCAAAGGGAAAACACCATACGTGTTTAAAGTTGGCTTTAACCTCGTGGACAGTGGCGCCTCGCGCACGACTACGAATACATGTGACATTGTATGTACGGTATTTCGTCATAACATCTAGTTCCTTTAAAAGCCCCAAAATTTCAGAGTTTAAGAGGACGCCTCGGTAGCTTAAGTGGCTAAAGCACTCGACCGGATATTGAGGGATCTGGGTTCGAGTCCCAGTCAAGGCGAATGATTTTTACGCTCTGAAATTGTTGCATTGAAATGCACATTAGCGGATGACTCCGTTAAAATTACTGTTGCGGCATCTCCCGCAGTTTCTTTGGAATTTGTCAAAGGGAAAACACCATACGTGTTTAAAGTTGGCTTTAACCTCGTGGACAGTGGCGCCTCGCGCACGACTACGAATACATGTGACATTGTATGTACGGTATTTCGTCATAACATCTAGTTCCTTTAAAAGCCCCAAAATTTCAGAGTTTAAGAGGACGCCTCGGTAGCTTAAGTGGCTAAAGCACTCGACCGGATATTGAGGGATCTGGGTTCGAGTCCCAGTCAAGGCGAATGATTTTTACGCTCTGAAATTGTTGCATTGAAATGCACATTAGCGGATGACTCCGTTAAAAGTTACTGTTGCGGCATCTCCCGCAGTTTCTTTGGACATTTCTTCCATATTAATTATTATCCTAAGGTATTGATAATTACATATACTAATGGAAGCATACCAACCACAGTACCCTAAGATTGATTTGATGGATAAGATTAGGGGTCAGATACTACTAAGCCCAAGCCTACCCCTGTGCCACCTGTGGTCTCCCAGGAAGATTGCTAACTCAGTGGTCCGACGTGTGGCACTTTGGCCCGCCGAGTGAGTCTCTTCCACAAAACACCACATTGCGGAGGGCAGTTGGAGCTGATGTGTCATTAACTTGAGACGAGTGCTTTGAAGTGGCTTATTGAGAAAACATTTCCAGGAAGATGAGATTTTCCATTTAATAATACCATGGGCAACTTTGATGTGGAATTGCTGGATTAAAAAAACAAACAATTGTGGAGCTCTTAAGTTAGAACGTCTTAGTGCTGAGATATAAATATAGGAGGAAAAACAAATGCGAACTCATTTCACAGCACAAGCGGTCTGATTTGAATGACATGGAGAAGGAATATACGTTGATTCAAATAAAACAAATGTGACCTTATTCGGGTCTATACATTCATGCGAGCAGTCATTTTCAAGCATGAGCAAGAGTGAATTTAGAAGTTAAATAATTGATTAGAACCTGGAACCGCCCCTAAAATGAAAAATAACAACATAAAGATTTGACTAAAACTTTTACAAGAAGCCATTGCTCACGTTAGTGTTTGTCAGTCATCGTCAAGATTTCATTTTATGGATATCTCACAATTTACTCATCTCTATAAATAATATTGTTATCAAGTAAGATAGGAATTTTTTTCAACGTACCTATAGTTTAAATAAGACTTGGAACTTTAAGTAAAGTTTATTGAGTTAATTTTAGGGAACGTTGTGGACTGAAAGATGATGTAGTGTCGAGGATTGAGAATGATATGTTGAGATGGTTTGGAGACGGGGACGAACGAAAGGAGATTGACGAAACAAGTAAACATAAGGAGCGTGGATTGGAGAGGTGGATGGAGTCGACCCTGGAGAACCTCAATCTGATTGAGGAGTTATTATAAACGGCAGGAGATGCCGCAACAGTGACTCCTAACAGAGTAGGGATCGGGGTTCGTAGCCCATTCAAGGAAAATGGTTTCTACAGTTTGAAATTATTGAATTACAGATTGAGGCCGTTTTTAGCCAACTGAGGAGTGTGCTAATTGTGTTAATAGCGACGCACCTACCTATATAGTTTAAGTTTAAAACATTTGGCTCTCAAGTGAAACTTCAATCGTCATCCCGTTGATATTTTATTCCGTTGACTAATGAATTAGCTGACCATTGCGCAAACCAAATATTCACACAACTTGGATGATGCCGAAAGAACACAGAGATGGTCCCCAACCTCGGACCCGGGATCTCCAGGTAGTAACCGAAAGAACTAGCCACTGGATGCCACGCCCAACCGAAGAAGAATAAAGAAACCTTTAAGAATATAATGAATTTTTGAGACATTCACTTAAATAACTTAATTTCAGAACTGCAAACCGCACTGATGACAACGGGCTTTTTACTACGGCAGGCTTTTTACGTACATATTTTAATTTTGTGTTTAACTACTTTTTAAAGCTATGATCTAAATTCATATGTTTTTCAGAACAATTTTATGATCATACGTTATTGAAGGAATTTTAAACTTGTACGTCTATCCCGTGAACACTCCTCGGAAGAGGTTTAATAACAGTAATTGTTATGGCATCTTTAAGAACGACGCCTGCAACTCCGCATAGTATTCATGGCTATAACCTGCTAAAACCTAAACTCCATACATTTTTCAATGCACCACTTCCTTCTGTATTAGTCGCAAGTCGTTTATTCGGAAGTAAAGCCTTCTTTTCCAGCCGTATTCTTTATATCTTAAACTTCTTCTCAGTCGAATAAAAGGAGCGGCAACTACGGCCGTATGAATATTATGGGAAGAATCGACCCCAGCCGTGTTCTTACAAATGGGCAAAGGATATGGCGAGGGAAATTAGAGAGGAAAAATTAATAAATAATTAAAATTAAATAAAAATAGAATTATAAGGGGTGTTAGAGCAGAAGAAACGATTAAACCAAATATGGTAACAAAAACGGTCTGGCTAAGGTGTAACTAGATAGCTTTGACCCTCGGCCTTATCAAGCACTCACCCACACGGCTTGCGAGAGATTTCTCCCTGCGCCAGCGGCCCACCAATCACACGCAATAAAATAAATACAAATAAATCAGGCACTCTCCAGCTTGGATTCACGAAATAGCCTTGATTCTTGCTAGCCGTAGGAACTCACACTCTATCAGGGCTTGCGAGAAATTTCTCCCTGCGCCAGAGGCCCGCCAATCACTCATTTGCTTGGGTATCCGTAAACGCCTTAACCCTTGCAAAACTCTCTCACTCAGACAGGTCTACCGTGGGATCTCTTCCGACGTTAGTCCTGTAACTCGCACTTTAAGAGAGGCAAGGGGTGTGCCCAGAAGCTGACACAGTGTTTCGACTGCCAAACAGTCCTCTTCAGAGAAGGAATGTCCATATCTTTCACCCACCATATCCTTTGCCCACTATTAGGAGTACGGTTGGGGTTGATTCTTCCCATAATATGGTTCTCCGTTGTTCCACCACTGGCCCTTTCCATTCAGTAATCGAAAAACTTCCTCTCCTTCATTATCATGGGGATGTACGTGTATCATTTCTTCCTCCCAACAGGCCATTACCTTTATCAGGTCTTCTCTCTTATGTGCGAGCGTAGCTACGCGCCAATGGTGGTCTAACGGTTAAGGTCGCTTTTGGATGGACACAGTAAAGAACACACATATTATAAGCTTCATCTATTGAAGTACTATCAACATTATACTCTAGACTAATGAAAACAGCATTATGTAAATCCACACACTTGCCAACTCCATTCTATTTAGCATTCCTAATCCTTAGCTCCCACTGCATCGTTTAATCAACTTTCTCCCATCTTGAACAGTGCCGAACACATCATGGTCTCTCCAAATGGCCTGCATTCGATTCTCTCGCCTTAATTCAGCTCCTCGCAACAGCCCTCCATCCTCCCCTCCCTTTTCTTTGCCTTCCTTTCAGTCCAGAATGCCCCTTCAATTCTGTCCACACCTCTGAAACGGACAAACTCTGCTAATACTCCCGCCTGAATGGCCAAGGCTTTGAGACGTTCTAAATTATACTCCAATGCAATCTTTTCACTAATCTCTACTTAAAGCTCTTATTCAATCTCCTTGTCATCAATTCTCCCCTCATTGCAAAATACTCCTCACTCAACACGAGACTATCTCCAACGCCCTTTCCCCTTTGGTCATCTTCTTCCAATATGTTCCGTGACCTGTTCTACCAACTTTAGAAAAAGTTCCAATATTTTAATTGCCTTTAAGTCTTACTTAAGTCTGCTTATATGCACATAAGAAGATGAAATCGTATTAGTTAGATTAGAAGTTATAGAAATTAATTAGAGAAGATTAAGCTTTTGTATACCACTGGATTGGGAAACATTTTAGGAACGCGTAAATATTTACATTTAAATCTCACCTGAAAGTCATGTATATGTCGACGCACATGATGTTTAACCAAAAGAATGTGCATAATATGGAAAAGTAAATAATAAAACCTGAAATAGAAAAAAATATATTAATATACATATTCATCACTCAAATTACAATTTCTATTCAAATGAGGAATGCATTTTCATTCTAAAATGTTAATGATACCAAGATTTCAACTTCAATTAACTTCTTTAAGTGAATTAAGTTTTCGTTGCATAAAGAGTAACTTTATTGAATTTCCTCGCTGCTTTAGGAGCGATGCTTTTAAAAAATTCCATTCGATTGTTTTCGGTGGAAATATAATGTGACAATAAATTCATATTTAATAATCAACACTTGGAATAATTTTTAGTAAACCTTTAATTCCCACAATTTTAAACTAAACATCACCATTTTGAATCGAAGGATTACTTTCGGGACGATAAAAATGAATTTCTATTTAATTATGAGTTATAATAAAATGGCTACGACTCGTAAGGCCAATAAATTAACACTGATTACAATAAAAAAATATTTTCAGTTACCTTGAAGCCATTCTTTAATGAAAACCATAGGGTGAGAAAAATCCTTTAAAACTCACGAACGCACGGCACCCTGGCAAGATAATGGAGAGCAACGAAAAACGAAAACCGAGAAGTCGCGAGATAATTATTGCGTGTCGTTATGGCTTATTTCCATGTTCACAAACAAATCGCGCGAATATGGATATACATGGACATTAATTGGTGATACTAAAGGTGTTGCAATCACTTCAAGTTTCTATTTATTCTAAAAAAATTGAGGATCTCCATTTTAGCATTGAGCTCGTAACATTATTAATGAGTGCTTTAATAATTAGGACGACTCAAATTATAAATAAAGAGATTCGGACTAAATTAGTCAGGAACATTGAATGGATGCTCAAAGTTCCCGATGAAATTTCGCTCGATTGAACGAATACTCACCGAATGCAGTGCACAAGTGGTCCGAGAAATTCATCCCGAATGCTTGCACGGAGGCGAGGCAGGAGTACGCCAGGAGCGCGCTTATCATATGGCATACGAGGCACTTCCCGTGAACGTTCCTCAAGTCCGGCAGGATCAGGTAGACGACCAAGGAGATGACGAGAAAAAATATAGACACGGAGAAGCATGCCGGATACAGGGTGTAACGGACTTTGTAGCATACACCAGGGGCCTTCTTGGGCGGATCTATTGCACCGATCTTTTTAAAACACTTGTACGGCAAGTATTGATTCACCTCCGGGTAATATTCGAGGCAGAACTCATCGGGTCCGAAGCCGTGCTTCTGCTCCTTAACGATGGAAAGGGTTCCATCCGTGAAGTTCAAATAGAACTGATCCTCAGGGTACATATTGGGTTCCAGCAAGTAGCCCCAGCAGAAGTTCCCGTAGATCAAAGCGAAGTGATCGGCACTCACAGTGGTCACTTCCCCCTCGATGTCGGAGGTGACGTGCGGCCGGAACCAGCCCAAATTATCGTAACTAACGCTCCTACCGTTAGTCTTCCCCCTCGACTCCGCGAACGGCACGCAGTGGATGCTCTGGAAATCCATCGCCTCGTCCGCACGGCAGCACTTGCGCAGGCACGGCTTCTTGCCCAGACCGCAGGGACAGCCGTAGGTGGCCAGGGAGCCATTCGTGCCTTCCGTCCAATGGGCGCCAAGCGGGTACAGCAGCCCAGCGTCCGCGTCCCACAAGCTCCCATTCGGTGAGAAGACCGCGTTCGGGACCTCCCTCCTCTCCCAAGGCGGGCATTTCTCCTCCTTCTCCTTCATGTCCGACTCGAGTGGTTTCAGGCACAAGAAAGGTAAGTAAGCTCCCAACTTGGGAACATAGTCCAAACAGAATTCTGCCGGGCCCAAGCCCTTGCGATCGGGAAGATTTAGGGTTCCATCAGTGAAATTCAGGTAGAATGCATATCCGTCGCGAGGGTGCGTTAGAATCGTTCCCTGGCATTGCTTGCCGAAAATGAGCCGGAAGTGGCCGTCTCTCGCTCTCCCTAGATCGCCGGCGAAGTCGGAGGCCACGATGGGCCGAAACCAGGGCCAGCGACGGTCGTGTGCCGCGCATTCGCCAGACTCGTAATCCATCGCCTCGTCTCTCTCACAGCATTTCCTCAAGCAGGGGTCATTCGTCCGGCACGGGCAATGGTGCACGAGGCTGCTTTCTTCGGTGCCCTCCGTCCAGTATGATCCCAGAGGGTACTGGGCATTGTCATCTAGATCCAATACACTGCCATTGGAAAGGAATTTGAAATTAGCAACGTCGACCCTTTCCCACGAGTTGCAGTCTTCAGATCCGCAAGCCCCTCCCGCCGACAGCACGAAGAGAACGGCGACGAACCCTCTCGAACGGATCCGGGCCATTTTCGGTAGCCTAATAAAATCCGGGGAGAAATCATCAATTATATTTCAAATTATTGCTTGAACATTTCTCGCATATTTATCTAACTGTTCTGCTCATTTTTTCCCTCTGTAAAATAGTAAAATATTTCTTGAAATAAAACTTTGAAAAATGATATTTAAACATAAAGAAAGAATAGGATTTTCAACTAGGTATGAATACAATGCATCCGCTTCCTCTGCTCAATTGAAGGCCTTCAATAAAATTCACGCCACTGGACATATTCACGACTCATCAAAGTCAAGAAATAAATCACAATGGATTGTTTGAATGGAAAACAAGTTATTCAATGTAAGCAAGATTGCTGAGACCGCAAACTTGATTGGCACTAGGTTTTCTTAAAGGGGGGAGGGGAGGAAAGGAAACAAATTTACAAGTAAGGAGGAAGATAGGGAACACACGCTAGGTCACTTGGGTGTGTTTGGGAAACAGTGACCCACGTATCCCTATATCGCAACCAAAAAAAGCAAAATTAATAATAAAAAATAAAACAAACTTACAACCACTCTATCACCATAGGGTGCGTTTAGGAATAGCATTCACTCTCGTGAATCGCATTCACACTCACACAATCAGGGTTTGCCAGAGACCCGTTGTACTTAGACTGGAACAAAAAGAATAAATATTAAAAAATACCATTGTTTCCGTTCGCAACCACTCGGGTGTGTTAGACCTTTGTGAATCGCACACACTCACTCATTCAGGGATCCCTCCTATGCCGGCGACCCTTCAATCACACAGATGAATGCAAAATATTAAACGGATGTAACGAAACAGAAAAGGCTCACGCAATCACGCAATCATTCGGGTGTGTTAGACCTTTGTGAATGGCACAAAACTCACTCATTCAGGGTTTACAAGGATTCCTCCAGTGACAGTGACCCGTCAATCACACAGATGAGTGCAAAATCATAAAACAGATGTAGTAAGTTATTCAAAACAATTTTTCAATTTCCGTGTTGCCTTCGGGGAGAAAGTCATTACAGAGAAGAAAATCGGTACAGGGGTTTAATGACTCCGAGTTTTTGACGTGTGTCTAACAAAAAAAATGCTGTTTTCCAAAATTATTCGGGTCTCCCACCGGGTCCACGTTCGTAGGTTTGCCGACGTTTCGATGGCCGAGTCGTCCATCGTCTTCAGGGCATGACCAGTACCAGATCATTCTGCCCTGAAGACGATGGACGACTCGGCCATCGAAACGTCGGCAAACCTACGAACGTGGACCCGGTGGGAGACCCGAATAATCTTGGAAAACATTATTCGCCGGGAAAGTACCAGATCATTCTTCAAAAAAATGCCGTGTGCCCTGTAATATTGGAACCCGGCGGTGAATATCTGTTGAGTGAAAATAGTGAAGGGGTATCGCATTGCGTATTAAGTCCTCGACAATTTCTGAATGGCTTCACGGCATTTAGTATTAGATTCGGAATAATCATATTTGATTCAGCGCCTAAATAAATCACAAATGGATTTCGATTAACCATCAACTGCTTATTCCGATGGATTATAAATTATACGCATAACAGCCTTCTTCTTGGTGCTCAATAAATGGAGCGGAATGTTGTGTATATTGTGGTTGGCGAAATTCTAGAACAGATTTCACGGTCACAGGATGAAGGAATGCTTATTTATTTTACGCTTATCTATGCTGCTCCTTCCATTACTAGCGGGATATTAAGAGCACAGGGAAGTGGTCGTAGGGCGAGAGGAAAAGGAAAGATTCCACTTCCTTTCTCTATGCTTTCTCATGGGGTTCGACAATAAAAAATCCTTTTCAAGTAATTATCCCTGTAGTTGCCGTCGCTGAATGACTTACATTCACACCGAACATAAATGGCATTTCTTCATCTCTTCAATACTCCAATTCAATCAATAACCCTCCTCTCGCTTTACAACAAATTAATGCTGACCTCAATAGCATAACAAGGGGGAGCACGCCATATGGATGCATGCCATATTTCGTTAGCCTTAATTCACATGAAACGTAAGCCATAGTGATTGGATATCCCAAGCTGCTAAAATCCCTTGCTGTATATCAATCACTAAAATTTTATCTTCAAGGTGCACTCATTCCATATAAGAATGTTGTTACAAATCTAGGTCTTGTTATGGATATAAATGTTTCATGATCTTGACAATTTTTTAAAACTTGTGAACTGTTGATCAATCCCTCCACTCATAATCAGTATGTTATGCCCATCACATTAAAAAAACAGATAGTTTCTCCCCTCATTATTCCTCACTTTGATTATGATGACATAGCACATGAAGACCTTTCAAATTAGCCGTTGATAAAACTCCAAAAGAGCTTCACGAAGTTTTCTCGGGTCTTACACCGGGTCAGGGGTTCCATATTGGCCGACGTACCGATGCCCAACTCGTGAATCGTCCTCATCTACCCTGTGGGCGATGCACGAGTCGGGCATCGAAACGTCGGCCAAAATGGAACCCCTTCCACCCGGTGGAAGACCCGAGAAAACTTCATGAAGCAAATACGCCGGGAAAGCACCAAATCTTACTCCAAAAGAGCTATTTAACTCATGCGTATGTTATTTACAATTTGAAAATTGCATATCACATAGAGGAATATTTTAACAAACTAAACTGGCTATTTCTGGATATCTCACAGTAAACTCCACGTGCTCTCCTTAATCTATCAAATGCTAATTTTTTATTATTTAGTATTTGATTTTTATAATTTTACCGTTCAGTGTTTTTCAAATTGACTTCAATAACCTTGATAGAATACATAAATTAAATACAAGGGGTCATCATAAACTTGTCATCCCTCATTACAGAACAACTACATACATACGTCCAGATATTTCCAGTCACGGCAGTTCGTCATTGGAATGAGCAATCATCCGTCAGAACTGTTGCACTGCAATCTCTCCCATCATTCAAGCGCGCACTTCATGAATCACTAATTTCCCAGCAAACCAACCAGTGAAAACATGTCATTCTCACGAAAAGCTGAAATCATAGCAGCACTCAACCGCCTCCGTTGTTGTTAGATTAATTTATTTGTAGGGGACATTAGTCGTCGAAGTAAATAGTTTCGAAATATAACCCCCTTAGAAGTAGTCCAAAATCAGTTTTGGAGCATGTCTCAAAGAAGAACCTCAGGTTTGATGCAAACATTCACCATTTACGAACGAAGAAATAATTGGTGTTACCTTAGTTTCTTCACTTGCACTAAACAAACGAAATACGGTGATACATTGACTCATGAAGTCACGATCTCATTTCAAAACAATGTCCTGAATCTTCGCAGTATTTCTGAAGATTCCTCTCCAACTCTAGGGGAGAAAAAGCCCTATAGTAGTGCACTTCATAGTGAGAGTTATGAGTGCATTGAGTTAGACATTTGAACATTAAAATATTTGATAGTGTACATACATATGGAGAGTCAAAGCACGTCGCTACTTTTAATTATGCAGATGGAAGAAAACTCGAACGGAATTTCAATGGTATTGTGAAAACTTCCAGCGGAGTAATGACCGGATAAGTCAGTAAGTAAGAACGGGAGAACATTAAGGCAACTTTCGAAATAAGGAGTGTTCGTATAACTCTGGAGAAATAAGAATGATGGACACTTACCTTGAGACACCGCCGGAGGAGTGAAGCCGTATCCCACAGCCTCTGAACGATGATCCACCAACTGCCTTTAACAACTGCGTGAATGGATTTAGGACCGCGTTGGTCATTCTCATCACCAACAAAGTCCCCACTTGATTTCGCATCTTAAATTAATTAACCTTAGTGCGCAGAAAATTGCATGTGGCCGTTGCCGGACTGGTTTCCCACACTAGCCATTTTTAATTTTTCAAGCTGCATTATTCATATATCTAAACCCAGGGCGCACGGAATTCACGCGAAGTCAGTCAAACTCACCAAAATATACGACCCCATTAGGCATTTTTAATTTTCCAAACTGTATTATTCATGTATCTAAACAATGGGTGCACGGAATTCACGCGAAGTCAGTCAAACCCATTTTTTTTTAAATGATCCAGACCCATTGTTCATCTTAATTTTCGGAATGAGGTTTGCAACTATCCAATTGATATCAATTCATGAGATTTATTTAAATGCCGCTCTGTAATGATGACGGGAGGGAAGTTATTTGATGCATTGCTTAATTTAATCTCGGAAAATCTAATTGCCCCTTTCAATTGTGGCGTCTTATATCTTTCAGTTGTAGAATATCCTAATGTTAGATAATGGTATCATTAATAACTAAAATGTGTCGCGTTTAAAGTTTTCAGGGTGCCTTCTCGCGAGCGTGCACCAGGGGCGCCATCTCGTTCTCCCGAGGCACGCGAGGATTACATTTTTACCCCCACGAGGGATATACGTAATATTTTAAGTACCCATAAGTTCTCCATTTATGTGAACAAAACGCTCTTTTGGACGCTTGGAGTTGTTTTTAAGCATTACTTAAAACTCTGTGGCGCTGTTATACGAGTATTATATAAGAGAGTTAATTAGTGTAATGCAATCGTATTTGGGCGGGTTCATGGATCCTTTTGCAAGGTCTTACACAATGAAAGACGCATTATAGGTCAAGTTACGACCAAACCGTAAATGTTAAGAAAGACGTCGTTTCACAAGGTGAATGTTCGGTTCGCATGCCGCTACCTCACCGCGATTTTTCGAATTTGTCAGACTTCTGTGAACCCCCCTATGCCTCCGTTCCTTATCGATAGTTCAGCCTCCCTTTGGTGTTGCAGGTACTCGTGACATCGTGAAAATGTATGAAAAATCACTGTGAATATTTTTTAATTTAGGTTTTCTATTAATAACTTTGAAAACTTACACTTAATTAAGTAGTGTCACAACCATTCGAAGAATAATTTTTCGCCAGAGCATGATGGGTTATTCACGAGGTATTAAATGTCTTTAATAGTGAAAGTGCTAAACTCTTAAAGCAGCGTCCAAACTCATTAGACATTGAGGATCATGTTTTTAGGAGGCTTACTAAATGTGTTAGGCGCCTAATGGGAAGGCAGGAAGTTTGGTCACCCCGCGCAGTAGTACTGCTACCTACGTCGCTAAGAATAAGGAATAAACAGATGATGCCGGAATGCAAATATTTAAATATTTGAGATAGCTTATGCAAACATTTGTGTGTAGTAGCAGAACTGCAAAATGTTTTTTGCTTGATCCTGAGTTCACGTTAAAATTCATTCGGCAGTCTTTTACAAAGCTTTCCATTTCTTTCTTTTGATTTAGTAACTTGGGCGATTTATGGTACTAGTTTCTTATTCATTTTCTCTTATCAGATTAGATTTTACTCTTTACAGATTATTCGTTTTTTATATATTTCTTTATAATTATTATTGGGTCAGATGGCATTAAATTTCAATAATTTTAAACTTTTCATCTTATTTCATGGTACTTTATTCCAGGGTAATTTTTCGGTCTTTCATCCTTGTCGGTAATTGCTTTAAGATATAATTTGTGTCGTGTGAAGCTCATTTATATTTATGCGTACTTTCCTAGCTTAATTTTTCATATTTTTATGTATTGCTTAGTATCAATGCAATATTTATTCTACAATTAGTCCTTGCCGATATTTTTTCATTTCTGTTGGTTTTATAACTTTGCGGGTTTACGTAGCGAAACGGTGACTCCCTCTGTAAAGGTTTTGCAAACGCTCTATAATTACACATTTGGATTCATTTAGGCAGCTACATTTTTCTAAGGATATTACTAATAGCTCTTCCACTCTACAAACAAAAAATTACGCTCGAAGATTATTTTCCAAAATACTTATATACCAAAATAATATTTAACAAGAACACAAACGAGGCCCTCCCCCTCACTACATAACCTATCTTTTCAAACTCCTCCACTATCAGCCTCGTCCATTGGCTTTTGTCTCTTTCACCACCACCCCCCCTCCCCCCACATGTTACACTATATATTCTTCGGATTGCCCTTACCCTTTCTCACTTCGACTTGTGTTGTCGTGACGATTACCCTTCAGTACGCTGAAGAGGGCTATTTTGTGGCCGAAATACGCGTATTCGTATTCACCTTTCTTATCCT
Source organism: Hetaerina americana (assembly GCF_022747635.1). Taxonomy (NCBI): domain Eukaryota; kingdom Metazoa; phylum Arthropoda; class Insecta; order Odonata; family Calopterygidae; genus Hetaerina; species Hetaerina americana. The sequence continues at coordinate 34,887 of NW_027286559.1, forward strand.
CTCCTTTTTTACCTTTTACCCCTTCTTGACTTGTGGCGCTAGCCAACTAATTTCATTTGTACTTTGTTTAGAAAGGTTACCTGTTTACGGCTATTGGAGTTTTACATTCATTCAATATTACTAGCCGTAAGAGCTCATTTCTATCAATAAATATGTTCTTACCTCTAGATTTGAGGTATCTGTATCCAAAAACTTGTTAAAATGAAGTTATTGCAAGAATTGCAAGAATACATTCAAGAGGTCCAATTTTTCTTGCCCAAGGAATCCTCGCGTTAATAAGGCCTTTGTTTTCTACGAATAAAAGAGTACTCTCTCATTAACCAATTTTATTGTGGCCAATATATACAAGGGTAGGCTGAAAACTAATGCGCACTTGCTTGTAGACTACAAACAAAATTACCTTCAGAAGCAATTCTGATGCATGTGGAAGTAACATTCCCCCTCAACACGCATGTGTAGGTTTGAGGTCGTTACACTCATCCAGTGTATTTCGAGAGGCGGAAGTATGGAGACGTGTTCTAGTCAACGCGAGTTAAACAGCGTGCTGTTATCGAATTTTTAACCGCTGAAAAAGGGACTCCTATTGAGACTGATCGTCCTATAAAGGCTGTTAATGGTATCGATGTTGTTCATAGGTCTACTGTTAATCGATGGGTAGTAAAATATCGTGGTTGCGAGCCTGGAAAAGCCATCCATTATTGATGAAATACGCAGCGGACGTATAACACACTCCCACCGTGGCGAATATTCTTCTGCTAGCTGTCTCGCTTTTAGCACTTTACTTATTGGGTTGCAACATGGCGTATTACGGATACACTCCCTGGTGTCATAAATCCGGGGGCCGAAATAGGTGTCTAAATTTGCGCCCCCTCGCTGCCTAATGAGTTTGGACACCCTTCAACATGGTGTCCACCCTAAATCGAGCGATTTAGGTGCCTAAATGACGAGTTTTGACACAGCTTCAGTCATTTTGGCATGGCCATTTTGGCAAATGACAAGGTGGCCTCCCCATATATGTACACAGAAAGACAGAATGCTTGGTGTCAAATTTTCGTCATTGAGTCTTCCTGAGGTAGAGATACAGAACCTAATTCGCGCTAAATGATCGTAGCAGGTCAAATGGTTTTGATGTTACTTGGGATAACTTGAAATAAAAAATTAAACTTGGAAGTCTCAACCAATGGAGGGGGAAATGCGAAGCGTTATCTTTCGATGGGGGCCCCGCATTTTTCCAAAAGGAAGTATTCCAGAATATTTTCAAAGTTTTGTGCTGCGGAGGAAGACCTTACGTAGCATATTATATGCCGCTGAGGCAGAGTTTCGTGTCCCTCGTCGACTTACTATGTTAAGCATGCTTTCACCTACACGCTGGTGCTGGGTATTTTTTGATGGAAATTATACTGCATTCGATAAATTTAACTGTATTAGCCTTGGTCTTGTAAATTCCAAGCGTACAAAGCGTAGCAAGGAACGTGGAGAAAATCCAGGCATATTTTCTCCACGTTCCTTGCTACGCTTTGTACGCTTGGAATTTACAAGACCAAGGCTAATACAGTTAAATTTATCGAATGCAGTATAATTTCCATCAAAAAATACCCAGCACCAGCGTGTAGGTGACTAACTACCTAGAGTGAAATTTTACTTGGTTGCAATATCTCTTTACATAACATGAGTACGAATGAAAATAGCACGAAGAAAAAAAACATGATATGAAAAATATTAAACATGACACAAGTTAATTATGCAGAAGGAAAATTCGTCCGTAATGCGTTCCATTCTCCACTGCATGAATTCATGTGGAGGATATTGACCTCCAAAACAAACTCCTCTTCCTTCCTTCAGCCAATACTCACCGAGCCATTATTCGCGTATGAGTTCGGTGAAAGCGGAAGAAGGAGCTTAACGCTGTCAAGTGGAGGGAAAGCTATTGTCACGTGACGGAATAGTTGTGGCGTACGGCGGTTATCGTAAAGGAAATCTATCCACTTTCGGGTAATTTTCGGTGGTTCGGGCTCGACCGCGTGAGGAACTGGGGATGGCATGAGTGAATAATATTTCATCACCACGTATGACGTGGCGATACCAGTGGTGCCCGATTATGGCAATCGGCCAAGGCTTCTTCATTACCTTCACGGGGCTGTGGACACCCTCTCCTGTCGCTGGTCCGGAGTGAGGCATGGGAAGATGTAGGCCAACATTGTCGCGCGATCACCAATGGAAACGGGAATTCTTCACGCCGGCGACGAAGAAATTCCTCGGCAGTCGCATCGCGAGCTCGTCATTGCTGGCGCCCGTCAAGCAGATTGGAGACTGCGCAAATAGCACGTGGATATGTCAACTCTCTCCCCTCGAGGGAGTAGCGACGCTGGTCACGAAGAGTCGGGATTTGTAGCGGATGCAAAGGACCATCCTACGTCACCTTCGTCGATCGACCTTCTCCTTCCCCATAGCTGCGATGCACTTTGTGTTGACGACGGGATGGATAATCCCTATCGAAACATTAATGGTGGGACTGGCACCATCCCTCGGGGATGTCCAATAATAAAGTGAGCCACCATGAGGAGAGCTCACCTCGCTGGAATACAGCGACAGATAAACTCCCGGGCGCTTCTCTTGAAACAGGTTTCCTCGCCCAAGGACGTTCGCCGATTCGCGGGCAATAAGTTTTGCACGAACTCAGCTCACGCACGAATTCGCTCATTCATTCATTCTTTCAAGAGAGTGCGCCTTATGAGGCCGTTTTTGACTGTCCAAAAACACGGACCGTGATTGTATTTTCGGGTATCTCTTTGAGCTTGCCCTAAATAGGCTCTTTCCCCATTCCGATCATTTCAATATTCACTCCGTCCACTTCTTTTGCCATTTACGATTTCTTCCAGCAACTTCCTCTCTTCGCCTGCTACGAGGGGAGGCTGAAAAGTAATGCTCACATGCTTGCAGAGCGCGAAGAAAAACCAATAGCAAGATCGGGTAAAGTGGGCATTAAAGTACAATTCTTAAGTTTTGAAATCATATATTTATTTTTCAAAATAGTCACAAATTAAGGCTAGCACATACTTCCCCCTAAGTGTAACAAGTTTTTGCATTCCATCACTGAAAAACTCTTCCGACTTTTCTCGGATCCTGGACTTGACAGCTGCCTTCACCTCATCGTCCGAGGTGTAATGATTACCCTTGATGTGTCTCTTGAGTTGAGGAATAAAATAAAAATCGCAAGGCGCAAGATCTGGGGAATAAGGCGGGTATGGAATCGCAGCTGTTTGTTCTCGTCTGTGAGACGGCGTGGTACCCATCGTGAACAGATTTTATGTCATAACGATCGTTAAATAATGAAGCCGAGACGTTCCTTGGATATTTCAATATGGCTTACGATACGCTTTTGAGTGCTTTGCCGGTCATTTTGAATCAAATCTTCGACGAGTTTGCGATGTTTATAGTCTCTGACAGTGATCGGAGGTCCGCTGCGTGTTTCAACAACAGTTATACCTTTTTCCAGGCTCGCAACCACGATATTTTACTACCCATCGATTAACAGTAGACCTATGAACAACATCGATACCATTAACAGCCTTTATAGGACGATGAATCTCAGTAGGAGTCCCTTTTTCAGCGGTTAAAAATTCGATAACAGCACGCTGTTTAACTCGCGTTGACTAGAACACGTCTCCATACTTCCGCTCCTCGAAATACACTGGACGAGTGTAACGACCTCAAAGCTGAGCATACGTGTTGAGGGGGAATGTTACTTCCACATGCATCAGAATTGCTTCTGAAGGTAATTTTGTTTGTGGTCTACAAGCAAGTGCGCGTTAGTTTTCAGCCTACCCTCGTATATTTGAAACCTCAGTCTTTGGCTTCCTCTAGGCTTATTTCATCCGTTCTTCGCCACGTTCACATCGTAAAAATAGTCTCCAAACTGCACATATTCTCTTGCCTCGAAGACCACGTTTCATATCCATAATGCGTGTCGAATCAAAATTCTTACTGATCCTTTCTTTACGTTTTTCCTTAGCGTGCCCGTCATTTATTCGTTTCTCCTTGCCAATACTTCATGGGCCAACGGAATTCTTCTCCTTAAGTCCCCATTACAGTGTCCATTTTTCTTTAAAATTCAGCCCATATGTGTGAACTGCGCCACTTTAGGCTCTCCTACTTTCACATCTAACTTATATTTCCTGCTTATCACACTGCAGTTCTCCAGGTGTAGAAACGGCTTTAATTATTAGGTAGGGGGAGACTTCAGTACATTTTCCCTCTTCCTTTGAGCACCGCATTATTTAGCTATTGCTGCTGCATTAATTCAACACATTGTCTCCCCCCGCATCCGGACGGGATCGTTTAGGTGGTGGAAGAGTATTTTTCTCCGTGCCAATATTAGGCTTCGTTCCCCGGCCTCCCTCCCCCCCACCGCGGGGAGGCACAGACTTGGGACGCCACCCCGTTGAATCGGAGCGGTATAGCGAGGGCTTGCTCGAGGGATATGGCGCTCCAGGAGTACTTGTCTGTTTGAGGGAAGAATCTTAAAAACGCCGAAAACCCTTACAATTCCGACCTCCCTACGCAGACCCCCACCGTCTTGGCACTCGCCACAGGAACGGAAACACGACGGAAGCCGATTGACCGGCAATAGCCAGTCTCCGGCCGCCCGTTTACGCGAAATCCATTGACAAAGAGTAGTACCGCTCCCCGGCATCCGAAACCCTACTGGGAACCAGAAATCTTACCCTCCAGGATCCCCCCTTCTCTCCCTTACGGGTTTCCAGGCACGATGAACACCTGGGCGGATCTCAGGCCAGATGGCATGGTCGCACACAGAAAGTGGATCCAATATACGAGGTCTGTCCAAAAAGTATTACGACTTTTGAATGTTTTCCAAAACTATTTATTTATCCATGAATATCTATTTTGTTCCTTTCAAAGTAATCCCCATTAGATATTATACACTCGTGCCAACGTTTTTTCCAATCCTCGAAGCACTTCAAAAAATCATTTTTTGTGATCTTGCTCAGCTCCTTCTTCGATGCAGTCTTTATCTCGTCAATTGTAGCGTAGCGTCGTCCTTTCATGGGCCTCTTCAGTTTCGGGAACAAAACAAAGTCACTAGGGGCCAGATCTGGGGAATACGGTGGCTGCGGCATCATTGGTGTGTTGTTTTTGGCCAAAACTTCGCGCACAAGCAACGATGTGTGAGCAGGGGCGTTGTCTGGTGCAAAAGCCAATTTTCGTTCTTCCACAAATCCGGACGTTTTTGGTGCATTGCCTCGCGCCGCAAATTGCGCATCACTTGCAGGTCATATTCCTTATTTACCGTTCCACCCTGTGACGAGAACTCATGATGCACCACGCCCCTACAATCGAAGAAAACTGTCAGCAAAACTTTCACATTCGACCGAACTTGGCGCGCTTTTTTTCAGTCTTGGCTCGTGCTGCAGCTTCCATTGGTATGATTTGAAGTTTTGGAGTTTCCACGTAATAATCATGAACCTATGATTTGTCACCAGTTATGACCCTCTGGGGCAAATTTGGGTCGTCGCGGGCAGAGTCGCGGCGACCCGTTCCATGCCCAAATCATTGGTAAAAATCGAATGGTAATCGATATGTTTAGGTCCTCAGTAACTTCTCTAACGGTGATTCGACGATTGGTCAATTCTATTTCCTTCACTTCATCAATGTTTTCGTCTGTTGTTGACGTGCTCGGGCGTCGGGCACGCTCTTCGTCGTTCACATCTTCTCGGCCCTCTGAGAACATTTTGTACCACCAAAAAGCGTTGCTTTGGTCCAAGGTAGCTTCTCCATATGCCACAGTCAACATTTGGAATGCGTTCGCGCACTTAATTTCGTTTTTCACACAAAATTTGATACAGATTCTTTGATCCATTTTTTGGAACAGGCAAAAATCAAAGACAAGCCAAAACACGTCCAAGCAAAACAGCTGCCAACGATTAACTGAACATTCAAAATGGCCGAACGTTTCGGCATAAGCAAGAGAAACATAAGTACCAACGTAATGCCACAAAAAATCGAATATCAAATATAAGTAACCCGCGAAAATTCAAAATTCGCGATACTTTTTGAACAGACCTCTCCGGACCCATCCCTTGTTGGCTGGGGGTTTGTTTTCGGGGTCTTCTCTCCGCCCTTTTAGTCGCCTCTTGCGACAATTAGGGATACTGCGGGAGTATTCTTACTCCCCCCACCCGCAGGGGTACTGTTAATAATAAGAACAGGAGAATACCTATGGATAACAGCCCAGAATCCGCGACATTTTTAAGTGCGGAAGAAACACGGCGGAAACAGGCATCGCAAAGTACAAACGCAGCTTAGAAACATGTGAACATCGCCTTAAAAAACAAATGCCTGCCCATTTCACTTCCAAACGGGAGGCTCACCCTCCAGAGAGTCTAATCACAACATACGCAAAACCTCCAAAAAAAATCGCCTAATCCTTATAGATATGTATGAAGTTAAAGACTTGTGACGATACTGGTAGCATTTGGCGATACTAGTGAAAGAACAAGTAAAAAATGACTGCTTCGCAAGTGATTAAAGAAAGTATATTGCCAAAGCTGAATTAGAATATGCCATCGCCGGAAACGAACCAAACTTCGACACAATACCTCAAATACAACAAATACACTTGTGCTTCGAGATTCCCTCGAAGTAATTGGAAAGAGTGCCTCGGCGCCAGAAACGTAATTAAACGAAAAGAAAAACGTCAAACGGGATAATATACGAGGGTCATCCGGAAAGTAGTACCCGTTCGTGCCGCATGAAGTGCTGACGACGCGAGTAGCCGCTGGACGAGGTCAGATAGCTTCAGTGGCTTGTCTGCCTTCTCTGAGCCAAGTTGCGTGACGCTAGCATTGCCTGTGTTGTTTCTGTGATTGTTTACAATGTTTAAAAAAATTGAGAACGCCGCCAGTTGTGAAGTGAGGGCAGTGATTAAATTCCTCAATGCAAGAAACGTTCGCCCATGTGATATTCATCGCCAATTAAAGGAGGTGTATGGAGACAATGTAATGGACGAGTCGTCTGTTCGGCGGTGGTGTCGCAACTTCAACATGGGGAGGGGGAACACACACGACGATGAGCGTTCGGGGAGACCGTCTGTCATTACAGACCAACTGGTGAGCTCAGTTGACGAATTCGTGAGGAACGATCGGCGCGTCACAATTGATGACATCTGTGAGCATTTTCCCAATGTTTCTCGAACAATTGTTCATGAAATTGTTAAACACCATCTGCATTATGCAAAAATTTGTGCAAGATGGGTCCCTCGCGTATCTCAATGAGCTGGCGGCGAAGGACTATGCAGCAGGAATACAGAAACTTGTCACACGTTATGACAAATGCCTTAATTTGCTTGGAGATTATGTTGAGAAGTAGTTTAAAGTATCCTCTTTCAAATAAAATTTTTTATGTTTGTTAATATTTACTTTTGTGTCTTTATTTCACGAACGGGTACTACTTTCCGGATGACCCTCGTACAACTAAGCCAGTAAATTCAAGGGCATTGCGGACTTTTACCGCAAGAGATAGAGATATACATATCCACAGGTTCTTTTTTCCTACGACCTTTCATATTGCTTCCGCCGCTACACTTCCGCTCATAGCGACAACATGGCGGTCACAAGTGGCTTCCTTTCCGCTCCGAAATATTTTACACAATGATAGGCATTCTTGTGCTTCGACTTCCCTCACATTGGCGCCAATCGCCAAGGAAGAAAACCACAAAATCGTGCCATCAGAGTGTCCAGGCAAGATTAGGTCGAAAGAAATAGAGCAGTTTCTTGCAAGGGCTCTTGCGTAGCCCTTACACTGCGCCTTTCCAGCCTCCAAGGCTACTAAGGCGGGAAGAATTCTTCTGCGTTGTCAGTCGTTTGATTCAAAGCACCTCAAGTAGGGATCGAGATACCTCTGAAAAATATTCAACACCGCCGGGATTTGGACCCGCGCCCTCAGGGTGGGAAGCCAGTACGTTAGCCCCCGCACCATCTCGATCCCCGGTAATAATCGGGTCCAGTCTTTGAGGAGCCCCAGCCTCCGGCATATCCTCCACACCGACGGCACGTCCTCGTTGCCGTCCTCCGAAAGGAGCTCCTCCCGCAGGTGCGCCTCCCACAGGTCCGATCGGACCTCCCGGAGGGCATCCTGTACCGCAACGTTGAGCTCTGAGAGCTGCCTTCTCACGTCCGCTGTACGATATTTCTGCCATTGGCGCCGCGGGTTGTTTCGCCGCGCAATGAGGCCTCAAACCGCCGCTGGAAGTGGAACCCGAAGATACGAGTTCCATTGTTCCTTTAGCGGTATCGAGGCCTTCATTGCGCCGTCTACTGCAGAGGTGAGGTGGCTGACCATTTGATCGGCCATCTCCGGTGAAGTCGGCTCCAGTGGCTCTCTTGGCAGCTCCTCAGCGATGACGTTGCGGAAACTGCTCCAGTCGGCCGACGACAGATCCAATCGCCGGGTGGAAGACAGCACTGGGATTCGGCTCCCCACTGCCAGGATGATCGGGTTGTGGTCCGACGATAGTTCCAAGCATGTGTAAAAACTCAGGGATGTCCTTAAATTGTGAGCAATCGCAATGTCTAAAACGTCCCCTCATTTGTGCGTGGGTATCGCCGGTCCTAAGATGGTTAGGCCTTTTGCATCCGCTAGCTGACGCAGGGATTCTCCTCTCGGGTTCGAGGACCGTGAGTTCCAAGTAGGATGCTTGGCATTCAGGTCCCCCAAGATGACCGATGCTCCGCTGTCCCCCGTAAGGTACTGGATGTGATCCGGATCCCAAGGTTTCCCGGGTGGGAAATACAGAGATGAGACCCGGAGCCATCCTCCCCTTGCCCGTACGTCCACCGAAACAGCCTCCGTATGCGGGTGAGAAATCTCTCTACATGCTCGGTGCTCGATGGACCTGTGGACGACGATGGCCGCACCTCCTGATGTTCTAAGTCGTTGTCGTCTGGGATCTCTGTCCGCCCTATAGATGGTCCAGCCAGGTAACCTCCAGGCGTCCGTTGGTCGAAGGTGCGTCTCCTTGACAGCGGCGACTATGGTTCCCTTCTCCTGGAGGAACGCCCGTAATTCCTCGCGTCGGCGAAGAATTCCGTTGGCGTTCCATTGCGCAAGCAGGACGGGTCGTTCAGCCATGGTTGGTTGAATTTCCGATCCTGCTGCGCACCAGCTCCTCCAGGAGTGAGAGGAGAAGTTTGCCCTGCGTCGAGGTGACGAGTTTCTTCAAGGTGCATGCAATAACGGCAATGGTCTGCCATAATTCCTGGTCCTCTCTGTCTGGTGTCAGCGAGGACTCTGCGGAAACTGGAGACTTATCAGTCGATGTCCCCTCTCTCCGTTTTTCCTGTTTCTGCCTTGATTTTTGGCCTTCTTCACTTGCCGTTCGGAGGGTGTTCCCAAGCGCCCTCTGGGTTGGCTTCGTAATGGCTTTTCCTTCTTCCCCGGTGGTGATCGAGGATTTCTTCTTCTGCTTCTTTTTCTTCTTCTTCCCTTCGGAAGAAAAAGGAAGGGTCGCTGCCTTCGGAGGTAGGCTGTCGGGGGGTGACAAGTTCCCCTTGTTGGCCTCTCCTACGGCTGGCGCTGGTGGTGGTTCTCGGACCGCCTCAGCATCCCTGGGTGGATCTGTGATCTCCACCTCCATGTTCCCCTCTTCTCCGGAGACAGCCCGAACCTTGTCCTGAGAAGGGCCCTTCAGGATTGCTCCGTAGGTTGTAGCGTGATCGACTTGTCGGGATGGTTTTCGTCCCGGTTCCGCTGCCGGTTTCTTGGGCGCCTGCTTCCCTTCGAAAGAAATGCTCAAAATGTAAAGACTTCAAAGAAAGTCCAATTTATCGATATTGAACGGCAGTTTTCGCATTAGTGCCACATTTCTCAAATTTATCCGAGGAGTCTGTGACTGGAAATTTCATTAAAAATGTAAATAGGATGTATTTTTTATACAAATATATATTTCCACGGTAAAATTCATTTTCAGAGAAAGACCAGTTTCAAGAAGTATCGTCACTATGAGCATAGCAAATTTCACTGAGGAAACCAATATTTTTCTAAAAAGATACCCAATTATATTGGACAACATTTTCCTTTTTATTGTTTTTATTATTTATTTATTTATAATTTTTATTTATTTTTATTGTTTATTCATTTATTTATTTATCTGTACCCTGCAAGCCACCGCCAGGATGTCCAGCAGAGAATGAATACACATCAGAATAATTATACGCGAACATGACCAACCGCGATTGAAAAATATTACTCGTATTCTGATCCCTTATTGTTTGTGGAAAAAATGGCATCTTAAATCTATCTGTTCTGCACATAATCTCTCTAATTTTATTGGCATGATCTCTCCGACCTTAGTACGATGGGGGCAATAATGCATTTTATGCATCACCGCCAAAGAGAGAACTGCTTCCAATTAATGCACGAGATTTAACCTGTAATTTAACCTTCGCTCTATTGAGTGATGCCCAGGCTAGCTGCTCTAATATTTTGGATACGCGTCTAAGTGAATCATAACAACGTTTTACCAATCTAGCTCCTCTACGCTGCACGCGATCCCATTCGGCAATCAATCCAGCTTCGTAAGGATCCCATATATTTTAAGCATATGCCGTGTGAGGCCCAACCAATGGCAGATAACATTTCTCTTTGACCTTCGCATCCCATTTATCAAGTACTCTTCTAATTTCAGTTATACGAAACATAAATGAATGTATTTCGACGCGCTAGATACTGGACGGACATTACAAATCGGAGAAATACTATCACGGGATGTAAAATAATGTGAACTACCCGATTATAGTCTACAATTGTAGTCCACATTATGTAGACTACTTTTAGAGCTTCTAGGCCTCGATTTGGAATCAAATCAAAGACATTAACCCTAAGGCCTATTAATGACAGGTGAGGGTAGAGTTCACCCATAAAGAAACACTAAGGCGTGTGAAATTCAAGCGTAGAGGGAAGTACCAGTTCCCCTCCCCGTGCCACCACTCAGTATCCCACGCCATCCTATTGACAATACTACCTTGATCAAAAATTTCCCGGAATTTATTCAGAAAATTAAAAATACAAGTTTATTCATCTAAATCTATATTGTCCCTTTCAAAGTAATCCCCATCGACTGCAACACACTTATGCCAGCGCTTGATCCAATCCTCGAAACATTTTTTATATTCGGTTTTCGGTATGTCCATCAGTGCTTCCTGCGATTTTTCCATTACTTCCTCTCGGCTGCTAAAACGCGTTCCCCGTAATGGTTTTTTAACTCGATTGAACAGAAAGAAGTCACAGGGAGCCAAATCAGGTGAATTCGGTGGCTGTTGGATGGTATTTGTTGCATTTTTCGTCAAAAAATTACGAATAATGATAGCACTGTGCGACGGTGCGTTATCGTGGTGCAAAATCCACGAGTTTTCTGCCCACATTTCTGGTCTCTTTCGGCGAATTGCTTCACGCAAACGTCTCATAACGCCCAAATAATACTCTTTGTTTACTGTCTGGCCTTCTGGCAAAAATTCATGATGCACTACACCGTTGTAATCCATGAAAACCGTCAGCATTGCCTTCTTTTTTGACTGAAAACGACGTGGTTTTTTTGGTCTCGGCTCATTTGGTGAACGCCATTCACTTGCCTGATGTCTGGATTGCGTGTCGTACTCATAAACCCACGTCTCGTCTCCAGTAATGATCCTTTTGATGAATGTGGGATCGGATTCAGCCTCGCAAATCATGTCTTTTGCGACGTCAACACGGTCTCTTTTTTGCATGAAATTGAGGTCTTTTGGCACCAACTTTGCTGCTACACGACGGAAACCCAAATCATTAACCACAATGTCTTGGGCGGATCCATAGGCAATGTTCAAGTCCTCCGCTATTTCTCTGATGGTTAATTTGCGGTTATTGACCAACATTTCTTTTACTTTATCAATTTTTTCACCGACTTTCGATGTCGATGGTCTGCCACTGCGTTCATCATCTTCGATTGACTCACGACCACTTCTGAACCGCTCGTGCCACTGGTAAACGACCGTTTTTTTTAGAGAATCGTTGCCGAAACACTTTTCCAACATTTCCAACGTCCGTGCGCCACTAAATCCGTTTTTTACGCAAAATTTAATACAAGTTCGTTGTTGCAAATTTAAATCCATTTCTGAAATTGTAAAAAATCGCCAACACACACAGAGATAGATGTACTCTTGGCTACGTAACTTTTGCAAATGTCAAGTTATGACACTAAGATTTAAAGGGAATATCAACAACAGATGTACCAATTTAACAAAAAAAACAGAACTCAAATCGGAACGATGGGAGCGCCACACGGTGGTTATTCCGGGAACTTTTTGATCAAGGTAGTATGTATAATTTCGCCGCTAAGATATATTAGAGGCGGTTGTTCAGAGCGCGAGGCGGATGGAGTTGTCCAAAACTTAGACTTTAACCCTGGACCCTCCGTTGCATAGTCAAACATTCTTACCACTCGACTACCACCACGTTCGCCTGACATGCGGTGTACTCTCACACACGTCCGTGATAAATTATAATATTAAAAGTCGAGTGAAGTATTTTATAACCGACGAATCATTTCCGTGAACCCTCTTAGCTATTATTACCACGAATTTTGCCCATGTAAATCTGTCACGCGATGTTCTCTTAATGCATATCACTTTCTCGCTGAAAAAGTTTTAACCTCACGGCTCTACGCCATCTAACCTGAACAACTTATATATTAATATATATATTTCTATATATATATATATATATATATATGTATATATATATATATGTATATATATATGTGTGTGTGTGTGTGTATATATATATATATATATATATATATATATATATATATATATATATATTAGACTTAAAATTTCATTGAAATGGAAGACATTAATTAAAGCAATATCCATTACATTCATAATTCGGTTTCCACATCTCATATCAAGGGGTCTAAATGATATAAGAATAAAATGGCAAAATATGTCTGCAAATGTAATTACCAAGTCCGAAGGCTTAATTCGTACTGAAAAAATTCATCACAAAAGCTAAACAAAAATCTCTACTGATAGGCTTTGAAAATTAGTTGAGAATCATCTAAGTTCACCTTTTTAGAGCAATATAGCAGATCTGACACTCTAGATCGATAAATATAGATGAATGGTTGTAGACATATTAATGCGTCTTCCTAGGTCTGTTAAATGCTAACATTAACATATTCAATTAATGTATTAAAATAGTCTGTTACCCTAAATAAAAAACGATGTTAGAAATAATTTTAAAGAGGTTTATCATAATTATTTTATTTCCCTTTAAAATACTTCCTTTATATAAATCTTGGGTAGATGAGATATCCAACGGATTGATGGAGTTCCTCCGCATTTATTGAGGCATTTGTTTTTTGCGTAACTGTAGTGTTCCGTCACTGATTCGTTATTTGCACGCCGCCGTTCACACCGTGTTGGTGGACCTCCCTACGGCGCATGAATCCACGCAATATGTAGTACATAGGTTAGGGTTAAAATTGATTTTCATGCACGTTGGAGCATCGCAATGCACGAACCACGTATTGCACGCCTCCGAGGCGAGCAGACCTGGTGCATCTCATCATCCAAATCGCTATGGGCGGCTCACGAAATATCACCTGAAGTCAACTCATAGAACCAACCCCCTCCCCTCTACGACGCGTAGGGAGGAAACAATGACGCAAAAGGACGTGAAACCTCAGACCAAGCTCAGTGGAACTGGTGAGGTTATGTATAACAGGAAACGCCCTTAGGGACGAAACAAACGCCATCAGTCGTCTCACGATGTCAGAAGGGGCCTCACGCACCAAGAACTCGGCTGGACTGTGAGGGCAGGCAATTTGGGCGCACGAATGACGAATATCCATTCGGTGAGTGTTGAAATTAATCCACAGTGTTCGTTGCTCTCAAGATCACTCCACCGGTAGGGAGCGCAATCGCATGCCCTGCACATACGCAGGCTACGATTTAAATGAATTATTCTGATAGAGGGATGAACGCTAAGTAAATGAGGGGGAGGAATAGGATATGCATGCTGTGCAGAATGAGGGGAGGCCTGCGGGCTTGAAGAATAGTTCAATGCAGTGTGGGGTGCCAGATTGCCACGACAGGCGGAGCGAATAAATGTAGCGATGTTAAGTCGGTGTCCGTCCACAATTTTCATTAAACGGTAGACTATCAAATAATTGTATATAATAAGAAATGACCAGCAGGCCAAGGCGATTCACAGAGACAGGCGGGGTGTTATGTAGAGAACCAGGTGGGGTCAATGCCGAGCGCCCTGCCGACATTAGCACGATGCTCTTTGATCAAAGAGTCCAGGTGTCTCAAGGAACTAAATATTAAACCGTATAAACGTTATCTCGTGGAATGTGTGCGATTTAGAAGTGTCTCAGTATACTTTTTGATGATTTGATGCCAAGGGAAAAGGCCAACGTGGAATATTTTGGCGATTATTTGGGTTATATTGGAGAAAAAGAGTCCAGAAACGGAAGGGATACTCGCAGGAGAGTGCGTGGGTATTAAGTTTACTTTTGACACCAAGGAGAGAATAATTATGCCTTCACATCATCATAGGATAGATTCAAATGATTTTTCTTCCCTTGAGTGATTCGTGATGGAAACAAACCCGATGCTAAGTACTCCAAAAACTACGATTCAAAAACCCATTCGTTTTTTAGCATTCCTTTCGCAAAAACACATCACTTTCACACATTTTCGTAATTCGGGCTGCCGTCTGCTATAAGCCCCATAGCCTATACACCTAAATGGGGATGCAAATCAGATTGTAGCTTAGAGAAATTCACCCCGGACAGTATGGATTTGGGCGTCCCATCTGACGTCGCGACAGACACCTTGCTCGATACATTGTATCATGTTCATGAATCAATCACTCCATACTTGTCACTATCACGAGACTCAGAATTCGGCACGTTTGCAAAATTTCTTCCACCTGCTCTCCTACTGTGATTCAAGCATGTTTTATTATACTACTGGAATTATTTTAGACGTGTTGGAAGAGTGGATGACTTTGAAATATTAGATCTCTCCAATACTGGGAAAGGAATGTACGTGTGCATCTGCAGTGAAAAGGACTGGACCATCGGCATCGAAAAAAAGTAAACTTTCAGCATAAACTGGAAATGATATTGGAGCATAACACTCCGTCGGCAAACGGAAAAGCATAAAACATGACGCGCAACCGTATCTCTCTCAAACTTCTGCGTATGGCTGCGGTATTGCAATCATGATATTTCCCCCTCTCCGTCACGAGTGTAAAATACCATGTCCTACTTCCTTGGCCAAATATTTTCCATTGCAATACTTTGAAATACATCTCATTAAGCTCAATTTCCAGCAGAGTTCGCAGTTCACACTGCCTTCGTAATTTAATCTGGAGCAATTTTATATTCGAAGCTTCCAAGCACATTCAGTGCTTCACTTGTTTTCGCTCAAATGTCCTCGCAGTTTTTACATTCGTTGTTTTAATCTCTTGATGGCATTTTACATACTTTCAAAAATGATCCACTTCCTTCCGATTTCTCCCTCCTACTCTATTCCATTAAGACTTCCTCCCCACAGAGGATCCACTTAATTCCCTTTTTAATTAATTAGCCTTCGTTCCACGAATTAAATCCTTCGACTTGATGACTCATGGCGGAGTGAACGCCAAAGGGTATCAAGCACCATCGACAGTGCACGGCTACGCTCCATTTATCCTGCAGTCGCACACGCATATATCCATACCTACCTGTGTCTCCACCGGCATTCCATCGCCAAGCCGTCTTTTGTATTAACAATTGGTAGGTATTGACATCGACCGCATGGGGGAAAACACGCAAGTTATGGGCGGAAGGACAATTGTGGAAAAGTACGAGTTCTATGCTCGTGGATCACTTATTTCCGTGAAGTGGTAGAGAAGGCCTAATGGAGACGTAGCTTTCTTTCTGACTGTTTAAATGTGCACGTTGAAATTAAGTTTAGAATCTGTTAACATTCCAAGACCCTTCCGTGATGACAAGCGATTGAAAGGGATTGATTAAATAGTATATTTAAAGATAACAGGGTGTTATTTATAACGACATTGACACAACGCTGCATTACACTTGGATTTAATATAAGGTTCCACGTATGACACCATTCATAAGTTTTGTGTAAGGTATCATGTACATTGTGGAAGTCTGAAACATTAAGTATTTTCTTAAATACTTTACAGTCGTCGACATAAAGAAAAGTGTGGTCTTGTTCTATTATTGTAAGCTCCTAGAGGAGCATGAATTCTTAAATCGTAGTAGGTTGCACTTTGAGGAGTCCATTAGGTAATGTGTATAATTATTAACTATGTCGGGAATAAGTCGCGACAGGATTGTAGGACTGCACTCCATAGTGATTGGCACTGCATTCCATTCTTTTAAATATTAAATCATTCCTCCTGACACATTTTAAAAAATGAATATTTTTCGATGAATTTATTCTTATTTCGAAATTTATTTCAAGTATAATAAATGTATAAGCTTTTAAAAGTGAGAAAAATGTTATCAATTTATTCTGAAATTCAAAATTATTTTTCTATCGCCTTTCCATCCTCCTGATTTTCCGTTTCTTTAGGGTGGGAATTAACTTAGATAGGACGAAGTAATTTACAACTGTCCTCTCTCATAACTGCTCCAAATGGTTGCCAATCGCCAATTTGATGTGTAAGCAACATCAGCGAGGTTATTGTATACTTGTCGTCAATCAATTTAATGAGTTGTAAATATAAATTATTAAGAGCACAGTAAAAGCTGCATATTCATACTTTATGGGGAAAAATAAACATGGGGCTATCATAATGATATATTAATGGAAGAAGTTGCTTGTTCGAAATATTGATTTAGCAAAGTCTCATTTCTTCAAATACTGGTGTACACTCACCTGGAGAGGTTTTTGAGTATGGTTTTTAGCAATTTAAATTATTTTAAATTGATTGCATAACTTAAATTCAATGCAATGTGTTACAATCTTTTTATTCATAACGATAATCGTTTTTTCTTCTGATGAAACATCATTTTGCCTGGGCCTGTGATTACCTTTGAAAGTTAGTTTGCCTCTACACCTTGTTAACAGCTAAACTGCACAGAAGCTGGGCACAAGTCAATACATCAATTGGCATGAAAATAAATCGAGCGCAACTTCAATCTTGAACGCAAATCTATTTCCCCCGCAGGTATCCTAGATGTGCCGAACAGCATCTTTGATCCACGTTGCTGCGTTTTTGCTGGTCACGTCAGCAAGGGGTACATCGTCAGGTGCCTGCAGTCCCTGGCTTTCCGTCAACATCACCAATGCCATCATTTTTTCCAACGACACCGCCTGGGATCCAGACGACGATGTCCTTTATCCACCGGACACTTACTGGACAACGCCCGTGGACGGTGGCATCCACGTGTACGGCTGTCCCTGCAGACTGGACAGACCCTGTTTGAGGAAGTGCTGCAACAAATACGAGGCAATGGACAAGGACACCCAGGAATGTACTCCGGTCAAGAGGCGCTGGCCTTGGTTTCGACCCACGTTGATCGGGGACGAGGATTTAACGGTTCGCATTGCCGACACGAACGAATTCGGACTGCTGTACGGGACCTTCTGCGTGGGCTACCTCCTGGAGCCGGAAAAATTCCCCGAAGATCTCTTCATTCTCAATTTCACGGACGGCACCCTGTCCATCCCGGCGAGAAAGAAAACGGGGATAGACTCGATGGGATTCTGCCTCGAATACCTGCCAAGGGAAGACATCTACCTTCCATACGTGTGCTTGAAAGATATCTTTTCCGATAGCTCCTCAGAATATTGTGAAGAACTGCGGGAGATAATATATCCCCTAGGAATGTCGATCTCGATATTTTTCCTCCTGATCGCACTAACCGTGTACAGCATCACGCCTGAACTGAGAAACCTGCACGGGAAGTGTTTGATTTGCCACATTTTGAGTCTTCTTGGCGCTTACCTCATACATTTGACGTCTCGAGCCATCAGGAATGATCTGTCAAATACAGTTTGCAGGGCGATCGGTGAGTAAACATTCGTTCCAGTCGATATCGTGCACCATAACGAAACTAACTTCGAGAAAAACACTTTTCAAATATCTGTCGAGGTGCGCATAGAATCGGCTTCCCCAGAATAAACAATGGGGAATATATCGAAAGAAAAATTTAGATGGAAAGGTTTAATTTCACGTAACTTAACCTCGTGTAAATAATCTAAGGCATTTGTAATCTAAAGGGAAGTGGTTTGATAGCTTGATTAAGCTAATTGCAAAAAAAACTCCACCCATAAAAAATTGTTATGAACAAATCAAAAGCACTGGGTGACTACATGCGAGACTGTAATGTTCATGAACTCTGAAACACTGACTTGTAGTCCTTTTCCACAGAGCGCCATTCCCGTCTAGTTTTCCGTATCACTTTTAATTCTTACAAACCCATCTGATTCTGTTTTCCTAGCATCATCACTATTTCTTTTAAGTCTTATTTTCAGGTTTAAATAATATTGCATGGCTTATTTACTGTCCTCGTCGCCGCCGCCTGCTTCATTTGCGTTGATTTCTTTCATTTTCTTCTCGTGTGGATTAATAATCCGTATGTTGGGCAGCCTTGTCTCTCTCGACTGTCCCTCCTTTCATCAGTCCTCGGGACTCAATCCTTCTCCTGCATGGAGAATACAATTCAGAGGCTTTCTTAAGGGGCTACACACCTCGCGTTAGACAGCCTAATAGAAAAATAGTCTGACTTAAATATAAGAAGACTATATCCGAGAAAAATGTATTGCAGATCGAAGAATGAGTTGCTAGTATAATTCTTCAAAATTGCACACTGGCACACCGATGCCAGTCGCCTGGAAGGCGTCGACGGGATCTCGTTCTGGCACCTCGTCACGGTCTTTTTGACGTTATCCAGGGATCCAAAATGGTTGCATTTCAAGCTCCTTTTTATTCTTGGGAACAAAAAGAAGTCCGGCGATGCCAAGTCGGTGCTGTTAGGTGGCTGTGACGAGATCCAATAGATCACGCGAGCATTGTCCCACAAGCAGACTTCTGATCTTCCGACAGCACCTTGAGGACCATCTTGGCACACACCTTAAATCTTATTTAATAACGCAATGCCTTGTGATTTTCGGAATATTGCACTCCTTCGCTAACATTCTGACACTCAGACGTCGATCGGATTCGAGCATGTGTCTCTCTCTCTCTCTCTCTCTTTGCACATTTGCGTCGCACTGTGTCGTCGACGGAGGTCCAGGGCGTTCCTCCTCTCTACCGTCCCGGAACATCATCTTGAGCCAGCGGAATACGATTCCTTGGGAAATTGCTTCATTTCCGTAAACAAAACCTTTTCATTGTCATATCTCCGAACTCGATTATCCGGGCTTAACACAACATGTTATAGCGTATCGATCGATGGTTGATGCTTCGTGAATTCGTGATGTGACTCTAAAACAGCGATTCGGACAATGTAACGGCCTGCAGGCAACTGACGTGGGTCGCGCTGTTTTTCCAAGACCTCCCAACACCTTCGCCTCAGAAATCGCACCACTCCAGGCGTCCGCATTGGACGAAAAAAATCGTTTTGCTTATTTTTAAGACAGGCCCTGCATTTATTTCTTATTTTCATCCACAGACATGCTTGCGTTAACATGAATGTTTGCATGTTTACGGCGGTACTTAACCACTGATGTGCATTCCCCGTGATGACCACTCCTCCCACTTGGAGGACACTTACCCATGGAGATGCTCGCCTCTTCACAATTACTGCCCCGTCCACCTTGACACTCTTTGTCAATCTACTTCAAAACTAAAATTTCATATTTCGATTTGAGGGGTTTTTGAAAATAAGTGAACTTTATTTGATATTTCGTAAATGTAGCATTATTTAATTAACAAATTTTGAATCCACTACTTCTGAGTGAATTGTAAAATCAGTGTGATAAGTATGGGATGATAATAAATATGAATAAAACAAAGGTTATGCTGTTTTCCAGAAAGAGAAATGCTAAGCTTAACATTAAAATGGGAAGGCAGAAACGAGAGCAGATGGTACAAAGAAAGAATCTCAGGCGAAGTGTTTTGGACCGAAATGGTTTCTCTATTTATTTATGTATGTACCCTAAAAGCCAACTCTAGGTTAATAAACACCAGAATATTTTTACTCGAACATGATCCTATCGCGGTAGGACAATGACATTATGATCTCTTATCATTCGTGGAAATTAGTACATCTTCAATCTAGCTTTTCTACGCCTAATCTCTCTAATTTTAGTGGCATGATCTCGCCTACCTTAGTGCGATCGGGGTAATAATACATTTTCAACATCGTTGCTAAAGAGCACTGCTTCCAAATAATGTCTGAGCTTCAATCTCTAATTTAACCCTCGCTCCGTGATTGATTCCCAGCCTAGCTGCTCTAATATTTTGAATACGCTACTAAGTTAATCATAACAACGTTTTACAAATCTAGCTCCTCTACGCTGCACGCTATCCAATTTGGCAATTAACCCAATTTCGTGAGGATCCTATAGTATACTGGCAGCATATTCTAAATGAGGCTTAACAAGCGAAAGATAACATGAAGGATCTCAGTTTTTCCCGGCGTATTGTATTCAGGAAGTTCTCTCGGGTTTCCCACCGGGTCAGCGTGGTGTGCACCGACGTTTCGACGGCTAACTCTGCCATCGTCTTAAGGGTGAAGTCGTTCACGCATGGTCATCGGATTGAATTCAGGAAGTTCTCTCGGGTTTCCCACCGGGTCAGCGTGGTGTGCACCGACGTTTCGACGGCTAACTCTGCCATCGTCTTCAGGGTGAAGTGACTTCACCCTGAAGACGATGGCAGAGTTAGCCGTCGAAACGTCGGTGCACACCACGCTGACCCGGTGGGAAACCCGAGAGAACTTCCTGAAAAGAAAGATAACATTTCTCTCTGATATTTTCATCACATTTACCTAATAAATCTCAAATTCTAATAAATCCCAAATTTTCGTTAGCTTGTCCACATATTACCCGTATGTGTTTCACCCAGGAGAGGTCGTGATTGAGGGTAACGCCTAGGTATTTAATTGAGTCTACACATTCCATTTCAGTGTTCCCGATGCAGTGGGCGTTCGAGTGGGAATTGTTCATTTACCAGAAATTTATCACTACGCACTTTTTTAAGTTTAAATCTAATTTCCGAGTGTCGCGTCAGCATTGTATAGCATTTGGGTCATCTAATAAAACTGCTTTGTCCTCAGGATCGTGGATAATATAGTAAACCACTGCATCGTCGGCAAATAAACGTATCTCACTAGTGACTACGGAGTGAATGTCGTTAACGTAAAGTAGGAATAAAGCAGGTCCGATAACACTTTCCTGGGGAACACCTGAAGTAACTTCTAAAACGGTTAAAGTAGTAGGGACGTAAGGAGAAGAATTGCGCTAGGCAAAGAGGCTTTCACAAGGAGGAGGGAGTTGATGTCAGGGACGTTGAGTAAGGATGTTAAGAAGAGACTCGTAAAAACTTTGATATGGAGCGTAGCTATGTAGGGCGCGGAAACGTGGTCACTGAAGCAGGAGGATAGGCTTTTGAAATGTGGGTGTGGAGAAGGATGGAGAAGGTGAAATGGACCGATAGGGAAACAAATGAGGAAGTACTTGGTATGGTGGGCGAGGGGAGGAGTTTGTTGGGAGAATTCCTAAGGTGGCAGGAGAAAGATGGATGAAGGGCATATTGATCGGCAGTGGAATGTTGAGGGCTGTGATAGAGGGGAGAATATTAGGCGCGCGAGGTAAGGGCAGGAACGGGATTGGAATGTTGGACGGGATGAAGGGAAGAAGGAATTACAAAGAGATGAAGAGGGGCCTGGTGTAGTGCAGGATTTGGGTATTGTATTGTTAAGAGAATCGAAATGTATATTTGGTAGTTGTGTCCATCCAAAACCTACCTCAACCGGTAGATTACCTAATTATAATCCATTTTAAAATAATAATCGCTTTGAGGTAATTGAATACAATGCCCGGATACATACTCAGATCGATACATTTACGAGATGGTTATGTTATGGATCAATTTTCTCAAAGGGAATATACAGTACAGTGTCGACTTCTTTTATTGCATTTACTTGATAAATTTAAAATAACCGAGTCCTCACTATTCCACAGATCAGGGTATTTCCATACTTGGTGTTATCACTTCAATCGAATCTAGCAGCACCGGGATGGATTATGAAGTCTTTCCGCTAAATGATGGAAAATGTTTTTTTCAGAATTAATTGAAAACTGAAAAATTACAGCGGCGGGGAATGCTGGGAAATGGGAGTCTCGCATGACGTCACAGGGACCGAATTCTTCGGAGGGCTACAGCGCGTCGCTAAGCTTCAACATCCCACTCCGGCAACAAAACATTCTCCAAACATATCGATACAAGATATCAAAAGCTAAATCACACTTTAAAAAATGCAAAAACCAGGAACTGTAAAGTTTTGACTGTTTCAAATGAATTCGTTTCGAGAACACATTCATGCATGAACATAGTCCCTATTTCTATATTTCCTCCAACTTCAAAATCATATTATATCATTCTTTGGACTCAATCCCAGTATTCTAATGTTAATTGCCGCGGGCTTTGGTTTTAGTAGATGCATTACTTCCTTGACTTTACAAATTACTTATTTGCGATAGAAGAACATCCCCGCCACATTTCAGTTTCCATTTCGATTGACCATTGCATGAAGTAGTAGTTAAAAAGCGGCAGATGGAGATATGCTTCAAATTCCACATTAATACGTGTGTCTTTTCACTCTTACAGGATTCGTCGTATATTACGGCCTTCTGTCTTCGTTTCTATGGTTGAATGCCATCTGCATCGACGTTTGCATCGCCTTCAGGTAATTGTATACACCTTTCTCATCCAATTAATAATGATTAATAATATTTGCTGCTGTTGTAATTACAGAAACGGTATCTTTTTTGGAAGGGATAACTCCACTAACACTTCATTTATGGTAAAACGATTTCAGAAAATAGCATCTGAACCGGTTTCACCTAGTACCGTAATTAAATCTTGTGAAATCCAATAAATACGCAAACTGGGGCCATAAACACTTTATTTTGCAAAATTAAGTCTACATCGATTTTGTCCCCTTCAAAATACTCTCCATTCGTTGCTATGTACTTATTACATCTTCTTTTCCACTGTTTAAAGCACCCTTTTGGAAGTCCTCGGCAGTTAGGATTTTTAGTTTTCTCGTCGTTTCTTGCTTTATTGTGTCCGCATCTTCCCATTGATGTCCCCTCATCACATATTTGCATTTTGGGAATGGAAAAAAGTCGCAGGGGGCGAGGTGTGGCGAATAAGGAGGATGATCAAGGATGGTAATTGAATTTTTTGCAAGAAACTGGCGAACAATCAATGCCGAATGTGCAGGCGCGTTGTCATGGTGAAGGATCCATCCATCATGCTCTGTTAAAATCGTGTGCACTGTTGATTTTCCTAAATTCAGTTCATCAGTTAGTTATCATTCGGACAGTTTTTCGACGATCGGTAAGGAACGTAGGGAGAGCAAGGGTAGATGATTCAAGAATAATCAGGAAGCTAGGGGAGAACCAGAGAACATGCTTCATGCAAATATGCAGAAGCTACTCTACCGTCAGTGCCGAAGCTCTACGCGTCATAAACCGCTCGAGTACTTAATCCAAGAAAGTATGGCGGTAATGAAGCACCAAAAAGGCATTACTATAAGATACTTCGGGAATGACATCTATGGGGAACAACGCTTATAAGGGAAAGGTGCTGTTCTAATGACCATAACGTTGAACAAATGATAGAAAGTCCATATGAAACAGATTTCCTTGTATTTGAAAAATTACAAACTCATTTAATATGGGCATCAAACAATTCCACGAAGCCTGAAAGTGTTAGGTATAAATGACAGGAAGACAGTGAGGAAAGTCCCTACGGAGGATACGAATATCTAGTTCTACCAAATACTGTCGATAGATAATAACTAGTGATATATTATTATCAAAACTTCAGGCAGATACTATCTGTACCCGGCAATTGTAACGCCTACCTTATGAAAATTGGGATAGCGGAAACAAATTTGTGTGAGGAGTGAAGCACCGAGGACATAATATTGTAAGGTAGAATTATATGTAAATAAATTGCGTTTCAGGAGTGCAAAAATGAGCTCATAACATTGTAAGGTAGAATTATATGTAAATAAATTGCGTTTCAGGAGTGCAAAAATGAGCTCATAACATTGTAAGGTAGAATTATATGTAAATAAATTGCGTTTCAGGAGTGCAAAAATGAGCTCATAACATTGTAAGGTAGAATTATATGTAAATAAACAATGCTCTTCTATATCTTGTATGCTAAGCAATGTATAAATATGAACGAAGGGGAATAAAATATGTAGAAATCCCATTTCCTCCCCCACACCAAATGAGTATTGGATAGTGACGGGGATGCAGACTTGACATCTGTTCCGTATCAAATACTCTCTTTTAGTAAACACTGTACGGTCCAATGATCTTTGATTGCGCTCAGGACTCGGTGGTGGGGGGGAAACTGCGCAAGCACAGGGTGATTCCGACTTTGATGCATCCGTATTCACAAGTGTGGAGTCCTGTGCTGTTATCTTAGTCCGAGGACAATGACATCTGGCACGTCGTCTTCTAGGGTTGACACCCTTACTTTTATAACCTGAACCCTTACTTCCCTTGGCTGACATTTTGTTCCATTCCCTTGTTCTCGGCAGAAATCTCCGACCCACTCGACGACTGCACGATGAATCCGAGGGGAAGAAATTCCTCTACTACCTTCTCTACGCATGGGGCGTCCCTTTGGTCATCATAATCATTACAGCCGGATTGGCATTTCATCCTGCTCTAACGGATTCATTCCTTGGTCCAGAATTCAGGACGATATGCGGATATTATCGTAAGTATGACGATGATGATGGCCAAGAGCACTTGTTTCATCATTTACCAAATTTAAACTAAATATTAACCGCAGTACTCAATCGTAAAACTATTATAAGTATTCTAACGTTTAAGATACGTTTACAGTGTGACGCGGAAGGTATTTTAAGTACTTCATTGGGTAATTATAAATTCAAAAGGAAGCAGTGTAGTCACAAAAGAATAAGCATATGAGATCCTCGTTAACCCTCTTCTGGAACACTCGTCCAGAGTATGGGACCCGAATGAGGTGGGACATGTTAAAGAGGTGGAAAAAGTAGGACGGAAGGCAGCCAGAGACAAGTATACTTGTATTTACTCGGAAGGTTCAAAAGGTCAGATGGCGTAATGGGAATATCGGGTGTTCTGAAATGGGAGAGTTTGGAAAATGGAAGGAAAAGAAGTAGGTTAGATGCGATGCACAGAATAGTTGAATATGATGAAGCGTGGGAAGATATATGGAAGGAGATAGAAAACCCAAGTTTTAAGGAAAAAAACGACCACAGTTCAATAAAGTTAATAAAAATAATAACAGAAAAAACAAATAGGAAAAAGTATTCATTTTTTGACAGAACGATTGATGGATTGAACCAGCCGCCTGGAGGGATGTTTGAGCCCTTTCCATCCAATTTTAGAAGTTTATCCATCCATTTCATTTATCAAAAACATTGTTTTGAGCGTAATGGATTGTAAAAATGAGTGTTTTCTTAACTGAGCGCGAGTTTGGACGATGCTTTGCTTTTTATGGTGTGAACCTGAGCCATGTGTGATGGGACAGGAACGGTCAGGAGGGTCGAGCATGCGTCATCGTCTTTTAAATGTGTGTTGTTCCGCATATGGTATTATTAATGTTCATCAAGAAACCATTGCCCCGGGGCAATTTGCCCAATTGTAAGGAAATGTAAATATTAATAATATTGGGCACAGGCTATACGAAAGCACCGCGATGCATTTCTTTGCCTATTCTAATAAAGAACGATCTGATCCGTGAAGAAACACCTCTTCAATTTCTCCTACTTCCATCCTCGTTCCATTCCTGGCAATGTTCTTCATCCATCTTCCCTGCCTCCTTTGGATTTCCCCTCACACTTCCCTCTTCTCCCCAATACCATGCCACGGACTTCGTTTATTTCCCTTTCAGTCTATTTTACCTTTCCCATCCTCCGAATTCATACATCAAAAGCCTCCTATTCACGCCTCTCTCTTTGCTTCAACAACCATGATTCCAGGGCACACAAAGCCACGCTCCACATTAGTATTGACGACTCTTTTCTGACCATCTTCATCCGCCTTCGCGTAAATGCATTTCCGTCGTGATTATTTTCAATGTCGCAGTTGCATCACTTCCCTTTGTATCCAATATGGCGGGGGATAAATGTATACAAAATTCATCAATACTGGGCCATTGTCTCTCAATAAATCCTCATCATATAAAATCACGAGAGTATTAATCACCTTCGACTTTTAAATTCCTCTAAAGTTCCCGTATGGAAATAACTTAAAGCTTTTAAATTTCTATTTCGACAGAAAATTGTTCTGGCCATATTAAAACTTTTCGCTTTAGCAATATATTTCTTCTGATATATTTTCCCTTCTGCAAAATAATTATTCGTCAGCTTTTATTCATTAATATTTCTTATCAATATTTTTCAGTTACATTTCAAAAGGATAAGAAGATTGAAGTGGTTTTACATCCAGGTGGATTACTCATGATGCAGATTCTTTATTTATCTTAAAATTAGTTCCAAACCTTTAAATGAAAAGTTTTTGATAACCTACACGAGTAAACTGCTTTGCGTCGTTTCCCTACACCAAAAGTCTCTTAGTATTCCTTAGAATAATTACAATTTAAAAATTGCTAAAAATTGCAAATTTGCAAAATATTTTATGAAGCTAGACCCGGATTTCTTACCTATCCATAATTTTATTAATCTTATTTATTACCACATGCCTACTACACACGCATTTTATTAAAAAAGAACCAGGTAGTGATAAACAAAGTTCGTTGGGGAAAATTTCCTAATTTCAACGCCTCCGTGAATTGCCTTAGTAGTGGCCAGACTGAATGGAATATACTGCCAATGGCTTCAAGTTATCTTAATGGAGATTTTTATCAAACAGCCTTCCAAAGTCGATACTAACCTTTCTCATCCCTCCCTTTCAGGCGGAAAAAGCAGGCTGTTTTACTTCGTGGTGCCCATGGGCCTAATTGTGTTGTTCAACATAGTACTTTTCACTGTAACAACTTTCAATATACGTAAAATAACTCGGCAAACATCAATACTGAATGGAGAAGGAAATTGGATGAACAGAGCAGATAAAGACAGGTAGGTGTGACACAGAATTATTCCATTTTAACCTATCAGTTATTCCCATATTTACTTAATAGCCAATCGCCAATTAATCTTAATGACTCAAGATCTGAATATCCCACCCACACGACATCGCGACAACTCAGGGTAAAATACAAAAGCAAACCGCCACGGCCCAACACAAGCTTCTGACCTCTGCCAACTCGAGATCAAGAGGATATCGAAAGAGTATCTTTATAAGCTGACAGTGAGAACGTAGCGATTCTGATTTCCAGACGGATTTATTTATTTATTTTGCATTAGTCCGAAAACAGCACTTCGACCTTAACATCGGACTTTGAACATTGATATAACAATTTGACAAATACATACACCCAATCCCTTGGAAAGAAAAACCACCTAGGCGGGAATCGAACCCGCGGCCTCTGGGTTGGCAGGAAAGGACGTTACCTTGCCTCCACCGGAGCCGGTAATAAAAATTTTAAATAACAATATAAAATTTAAAATCGATCCCTTTTGAACATTAGAAAAAAACCTAAAGAAGGATCGCAGGGATGAAATAGGCATTTAAATCAGAAAGTCATTTTAAATGATCGATTCCTGAGGAAGATGATTGGGAATATTCTCCTGAGCATAAAAAACTACACTCTTATCCTGGCTTCGGAAAGCATAAAAATTAAAGAGCACAACCTCGTTCCAGCATTGTTACATCTCTCGCTTGTTTCATTTTTTTTGCAGGATCAACCTCTTCCTGAAACTTTTGATCGTCATGGGGGTAAGTTGGGTCTTCGGGAGTTGGGTGTTGGAACTGCTGAATTACTTTTACGGGAGCACCAGCTGCATGTGGCTCTTCACGGACACGATGAACGCGATGCAAGGCGTGTTCATATTCATCATATTCGTCTGCAAGAACAACGTTAAGAAACTCATGAGGAAGAGGATGAGGAGGATCGTATCCCTGGTGACCCCGAATGTGCCCATTTGTCTGCAAAACATGGACGGGGCCGGAGAAACCACCACTTCGGCGTCAACACCGCACACCCCTCGATCGGCAGCCATAAGATGGCAAGGAAATAAGGGAACTTCGTATTAAAAGAGTTTTCCTATTTCTTCTATGTGATTAAAATCACATAGAAGAATCGCATTGCCATACTCAAAACTAATGCTAAGAATAAGGTACGCTTAACGCGATGCTCAACTGATTGACTGAAATCAGGATATTTAACATCGGATGCAAACAAATTGCAGAAGAATGCCATTGCATAAACGATCCAACTCCCCTTTCGAATATAGCGCATGCATCCGTTTTTTTGCGTCGATTGAAAAATACTGCTGCAAGCCTAAAAACTGTTAGTTTCTAAAGCTGTGATTGGTGGACAAACTTAAGAATCGAATGGAAAATATGTAACGTGCTTCTGTTGTCAGTACGAAAATCAAATCCAACTAATTTATCGAATACGATAATTCCGCCTTTTAAAAGATGTGCTATTTAAAGATGTATATTTCTTATATTTGTAGATAAAAAATGTGCTATTTGTTTAAGTATTCTGAATTAAATGCAGGGCTAAGCGTCGTACAAATTGGTCTTCACGTGCAATGAAGGAGCCCTTGAGAGCTTACTCAATGTATGAAACGGCACGGATAACGAACTGCGATGCATAAATAGCCTTTTATTGACTTCATTTGACGGACACCATCGCTTGGGTTCGTGAATCCCGGAAGTTGCACCGAATCAATTATTTAAACCGTCATCAGGCATGATTCTGATGGCGTATCACATTGCATGAATATCTTTACAATTATAACTGGCTACATAATTAAGTCTTCATGCACATTTCTTTCGCAACTCAAAGCGTTTAAGAGTTCCTGGGACTTGCTCTTGGATCAAATTCAGTTTTTATTCTATTTCCGTGGAGGGAAATGAATTTCGCTGCATATTGTATTATGTGTATGTTTAAAAGAAATATTTATTTATGACTGATTCTCATAATTAGATACAATGTAATATGTACAGCATTAATGAATGATATATATATATATATATATATATATATATATATATATATATATATATATATATATATATATATATACATACATATATACATATATATATATATATATATATATATATATATATATATATATATATATATATATATATATATATACATACATATATACATATATATATATATATATATATAAACACAGATGTAGA
Organism: Hetaerina americana; assembly: GCF_022747635.1. Taxonomy (NCBI): domain Eukaryota; kingdom Metazoa; phylum Arthropoda; class Insecta; order Odonata; family Calopterygidae; genus Hetaerina; species Hetaerina americana. Next base: position 64,427 of record NW_027286559.1, read on the forward strand.
TTTTTAGAATATAGAGACACAAAGAAAGGACACTCACAATTTGTTATTTGACGTTTCGACAGCACGGCTGTTGGCTTCAGACTACAGCCAGGCTGTCGAAACGTCAAATAACATGTTGTGAGTGTCCTTCCTTTGTTTGTGTTTATATATATATTTGTGCGTCGCCGAAGAGCGTTCCATTTCGAAGATTATATATATATATATATATATATATATATATATATATATATATATATATATATATATATATATATATCAAAAATGCATTTTAAAATATGCATCTGGACTACGCCAAAATAAGTGTAAAATTCCCTTAGCATCTTATGGGAATCGCAGCTAGATCGTCAAGATTTCTCTGTTTGTTTCGGGGGAAGTACTTGTTTGCTTAAATCCTAAGATCTCGATTCAATCAAAATCGTTAAGTATTATTCTATTTTTCCCTGCGGACATATGTAGATCGAATTATCTCATCTTATTGACTCCAAGTCACAACTATCGATGCCATTTTCTGAAATTTATTTCACTTTTCTACGCACGTATTCTCCCTGTATATCCAGACTATCTCTTCATCTATCATTCAGACACTTACCCTATCTCTTGGCAAGTCCTTGCTAGCAAAGAAGTCTTGCTGTCGCAGCCAACGAGTAGCATCTTGGACTACGGCCACCCTTTCGTGGCCCGAACAGATGAAAATCATTGAAGGGGTAACTGGGGGGGAGGGGGGTACACTCATGCAACACTCACGCCATCTTGTACCAGCTGCTACTGATTCTACGGCAAGCGTTGCTATCCGGTGACAACTTAATAATGCGTAATTTAAACATGGTAAAAGATAATCTCACATTTGCGACTTATTTATTGACTTAACTTTCGCATGTCAGAGAGTATTAATAATTGGAAATTACGTTTATACTATCTGACAGCTTATGTTAACAAAATAAACCGTTCTATAACGCAATAGCACCTTGTGAGAGAATGCAACCATAAAATCATTCAATTACATATCAAATTACAATTTCATCTTCATTTTTTACTAATATATTTAATAACCATTCGGAGAATAGTGTCATTATTTTAATACTCCATCGAAAATTCCAAATCCCTGTAAGCGTGCTCTACGGCTGAGGTCTATGGTGGGCCCAAATAATCTCTACCTATTTAAGGAATGTTAACTCTGTTTAGTCATTATGAATTTAATGTATTTTATGTGAAATAAATGCCCTGGACCTAAATGAATTTCTGAGATAAATTCCTGTCCGTAACCACCTTAGCGTAGTAGTAGTTATTATCATTTAAAAACTCGAACACCTTTTAAGATACATATAAATACATAATTAAATAAATAGCTTAAAACGAATTGCATGATTCACAGCCAGGGGCACGTCACCCTCTTCGCAGCGAAGCTGTTTCTCTTCCACGAAGAGGTACGACCGTGTGTCAGGGCGCAATACCCTGTCCCTCTTCCCAACGCATGATGGCCACGCTGATGTCACTGACTTTATCCTCTGGAGCTTATAGTTCGTGGCATTCAGTCACTCAAGACGCCATTGCTTAAAGACCAAGTTGCGCGATGTCGCCTTCAGATCGTCAACGAGTGCCTATGCAGAATCATTCTCGTGCCTGTTCAGGGCTTCCTACGACGGCTTGCGTCGGTCTTTCATTTCCGGGAATTTCTACGGGTCCAGAGATCCATAAAAAGTACACTTTGAAGATCTAAGTCCTCCGGGATTTACTCTCTGACCTGAAGCCGGTGACTGCAACCCCGGCAAAACTGTTATCCGAAAAATACGGACCGACGCGGAGTAAATCCCGGAAGATGTTCAGTATCAGCACACCGTGGAGGCCTTAACAAGGATACTTTGGTAACCCTCTCATTAAGTGATACGATGCTGGAATGTGACTCCTGGATAATAGGGTGGATTGGGGAGAGGCCGGAAATGGATTTAAATGCGCTCGAAGGGTCAGAGGAAGAAGAGGCAGTGATGCGTGTTCTTTCCCACTACGCTAGTTTGATCACAAACAGTGCCACAATTGTGTAAACACTGCGCAGGCTATTTATCTTTGCCCTCTGGACTCCGTGGTGGGCCGAACGCAAGCACAGGCTGATTCTGACTTCGATCCGTTCGTAAACACAGGGATGATGGAGTCTGAGTGGGATCCGAGGAAGGATCAGAACATTTGCTGCTACCACGCATCACTGTTGTTCGATGTTGAATGCGGATGTGTCATTGCGGTCTATAAATCAGAGGGTGGGTTTACTCAATGCGGACATTTGGGGTAGCAAACAGGATATACTTCGGGCAGGGTAAAATCGTCTTCGAGGAAAATATCATTAAAACGAACAAGGAGGGGCCTGGTAAACCTGAAAAACAACTGTTAAAGCTGAGGATTGAAAATAATATCAAAGGATGGATGGTCGGCCATGGAGAAAACTGTACAAGCATGCGCGTCCTATGAATACGCGAACTGAGGCCATAGAAACTATATTTTGCAACATTTAGTCTAAGTCGATTTGTTGCCCTTCAAAGTACTCTCCATTCGTAGGCTATGCACTTATTCCATCTTCTTTTCCATCTTGTTTAAAGCACCCTTGGAAGTCCTCGACAATTAGGCTTTTTAGTTTTCTCGTCGTTTCTTGCTTCATTGTGTCCACATCTTCCCAGTGATGTCCCCTCATCACATTTTGGGAATAGGAAAAAGTCGCAGGGGGCGAGATCTATAAGAATAAGGAAGATGATCTAAGCTGGCGATTGAATTTTTTGCCAGAATCTGGCGAACAATCAATGCTGAATGTGCAGGTGCATTGTCATGGCGAAGGATACATTCATTATGTTCGGTTGAAATAGTGTGCACTGTTGATTTTCTTAAATTCAGTTCATCAGCTACCATTTGGACAGTTTTTCGACGATCGGTAAGGACAATGGACCGCACACGATCAATGTTGTCAACTCATGTGGTTAAAGATCGTCCCGGCCTTGCATCATCAGTGGTGTCTTTGTCGGCCATCTTTAAAACGCTTAATCCACATGAAAACGGATGTTTTCTTCAGAGCATTATCACCGTAAACAGCTGTCAACATTTCAGTAATTTATCGGTAACTTTTACCAACTCCACCAAAAAACTTGATGTTGATTCGTTGCTCCGTGATTTATTCAATTTCCATTTTCGACAAACAGTAAAAACAAGGACAATAATAAATAACATTACTGGCACCGTGCGCACAGCTCGACGATCCGCCAAGCACAGACGGCTCATTAGGTCTCAGGCAACTAGCGCCGCTAGTGGGCGGGGCTATAGTCCGCGTCATGGCCCCCAGATTGCACCAGTTCGCGCATTTATTGCACAGATCACTTAGTTGCTCGTCAGAAACTTTTGCGACGAATGAAATGCTTAATACCTGGGTTGGTCCTCAGGGCACCGATGGCCAAACGAAGGCCCGATGCCGATGGCCCGGCATTGTGGACTCCGGCCAAAGATCTCAAATACGACTCTCTCCCCGATGAGCATACAATGCTACATATAATCTTATTTGGAGCTCACAAAAGCACGGCAATGTGAAATCTTGGTAGTTCGATCTGCTCTCCGTGCGGTCTGGCTTATAACTCTCAAAATATTTTGGGTTCTACGGCACTTCTCCCGTGGTGTCCGTATATCCTCTCGCCCGTTTAGTCTAAAATCATTCCGAGGAAACGAACGGCCGCCTCTACGGGAGATTTCTTCCAATCATACGTGGTGTCGGTGGGACATAATGTCCGCAGACACGGTGAAAATGAGCAGATTTTATTTTCTTCGTAAGGGAGAGGAATCCATTACTACGTACACTGCCCCCCAAATGATTCAAGTCACCTGGGCATACCTGGAAACATTAGCAAGGCTGGACGACCTGCAGAAAATAGCGAGACAGCTGACGGCTGGACCATCAGCCCCTGGCACTACAACTATATAGCAGCGAATTAAAATGCACTTGAAATGACTCCAGCTCCCCAGCAACTCGACGGTCCTTGAATCAAATTGTGGGATTCTTAGGGTTGAGATCCAAGCGAAACTTCGCGTAAGCACTTAAAGGAAATTCACCTTCAGGGACGAACAGAATACATTCGATTGTTTTTTAATCTAATCTTCATGAACATGGCATCTTGATCTATTTTCTGAAATGAACCAGTCTATAAATTAATGCATTTAATCAGGCCTTTCCAATATCATTTTCAAAATGAATGCAGCAGCAGGAAGTTTCAAAATGAACCAGCAGCAGGACAGAAGGCGCAGGGGAAGAAGACCGAATTGGTTGGGATAGAAACGTGGAATGTTAGGACGATGATGAGGACAGGGAGATTGGAGAATGTTAAGCGAGAGATGGAAAGGGGAAATATCGATATTTTAGGCCTATGCGAGGTGAGATGGCAGGATAGCGGGGATTACTGGAGTGATAATTATAGAATAATATACAGCGGCGGGGACGAGAGCCAACGAGGGGTTGCCATAGTATTACATGAAGAGGTAGGAAGAAGCGTAGTCAACATGGAGCAGGTAACGGATAGATTATTACTAGTAGAGATAAAAGTAGAACCGACGAACTTGGTTATTATTCAGGTATACATGCCTCCGAGCAACCACAAGGAAGAAGAGGTCGATAGGATGTACGATCAGTTAGAGGAAATAATCGCGTGTGTTCCTGCAGGGAAACATTTGATAGTGATGGGGGATTGGAAAGGGACGGTAGGCGAAGGGAGAGATGGTGATGAGGTTGGGGACTACGGTTTAGGCACGAGGAATGACCGCGGGGAGAAAGGAGTTGAGTTCTGTAGAAGACAGGGGTTAGTCATCACCAACACTTGGTTTAGACATCGGAAAAGAGGCAGGTATACATGAAAAATGCCAGGTGACTCAGAAAGGTATCAGCTAGATTATATCCTGGTTAGACACAGGTTTAGGAACAGTGTGACAAATTCGCACAGCTTCCCGGGAGCGGATGCGGACTCTGATCACAATTTAGTTGTTATGAAATGTGGCGTCCGTTTCAAAAAGATAAGGCAGCGGCGGCGAGTTAGAAAATGGAATGTAGAAACATTGAATGGTTTGAAAAGGAATGAGTACCAAAAGGCGGTAGAGGAAATCATGGAGGATGGTAAAGAGCTAAGCACTATCGAAGAAAAATGGGAAAGGATCAAGAAAGGGTTGTCTAAAGCCGCAAAGGACACTATTGGAACCGTTAATGCTAAAAGGACTAGGAAACCATGGATCACGGATGAGATGATTACAAAGATGGAGGAGCGGAGAAAGTGGAAGAATGCCAATACAGAGTTAGGCAAAATGAAGTACAAAGAATTAAACAATAAATTGAGGCGGGCAACAAATAAAGCAAAGGAAGCATGGTAGAAGACGCAGTGCGAGGATATGGAAAGTATGTAGAGGAAGGGTGAAATTGGTGCACTGTACAGTAAAGTTAAATCTTTATCGGGAAGTAAGAAAGGGAGATCTATGCAAGCAGTTAGAGATAAGGTGGGAAAGGTAATAGTTGACACAGGGAAGATCCAAGAGAGATGGAAGGAGTATATAGAAGAACTGTATAGTAAAGAACTTCGACCAACAGAGTTAGACATTGAAAAAGAATATGACGTAGAGGAAGATAGCTTAGGTCCAGGCAGCTAGACGATGAGATAGAAAGGGCATTAAGGGAGATGAAACTAAATAAGGCCGTGGGGGTGGATAACATTCCCGCGGAACTATTGAAATGTTTAGGGAAATGTGGGAGGAAAAGGCTATATGGGGGGATTCATAGTATCTATGAGGAAGACATCTGGCCGGAAGACTTTGTTAGATCAGCTAAAAACTGCTAAAAAGGTAACGGCTACATCATGTGAGGACTACAGGACAATTAGTCTGATTTCCCACGCAGCTAAAGTTGTTCTCAGGATCATAAGCAAAAGGATAGAGAGTAGGGCAAATGATTACTTAGGGGATGATCAGTTTGGGTTTAGGAAGGGGAGAGGTACGCGTGATGCCATTGCAGTAATAAGATTATTAATCGAGAAGAATATAGAACACAACCAGGAGGTATTTGCCTGTTTCGTAGATTTCGAAAAAGCGTTTGATAGAGTGAATTGGGAAAAACTAATGAGTATATTGCTTAAAATAGGAATAGATTGGAGGGAAAGGAGGCTAATCCGCAACATGTACATGTCTCAGACTGCTCAGGTGCAGGTGGGGAACGGGGAGTCCGGATGGGCAGTGTTAGGAAGAGGTGTAAGGCAGGGTTGCCCATTATCACCATTGCTGTTCAACTTGTATGCAGAGGAAATGATTAAATAGGCCTGGGAAGAACTGGAGGTAGGAATGAAAGTGGGCGGGGAATTCGTAAAATCAGTTAGGTATGCTAATGACCAAGCTTTAGTTTACCAGTCAGCCAAGGGGTTGCAAGCATTGCTGAGTGAATTGGAAATTTAGTGCGACAGGTATGGGATGATAATCAATATTAATAAAACAAAGGTTATGCGATTTTCTAGAAAGAAAAAGGCCAAGCTTAACATTAAAATAGGAGGGCAAAAACTAGAGCAGGTAGAACAGTTTACGTATCTCGGTAGTGTTTTGGACCAACACGGTCAAAGTAGTAGGGACGTAAGGAGAAGAATTGCGCTAGGCAAAGAGGCTTTCACAAGGAGGAGGGAGTTGATGAGAGGGACGTTGAGTAAGGATGTTAAGAAGAGACTCGTAAAAACTTTGATATGAAGCGTAGCTATGTACGGCGCGGAAACGTGGTCATTGAAGCAGGAAGATAGACGTAGACTGAAGGCTTTTGAAATGTGGGTTTGGCGAAGAATGGATAAGGTGAAATGGACAGAGAAGAAAACAAACGAGGAAGTACTTGGTATGGTGGGCGAAGAGAGGGGTTTGTTGGGAGAAATCCTATGGAGGCAGGAAAAGTGGTTGAAGGGGGTAGTGACCGGCAGCGGGATGTTGAAGACTGTAATTGAGGGGAGAATGTTAGGCAAACTAGGAAAGGGAAGGAACAGGATGGGGATGTTGGACGGGATGAAGGGAGGAAGAACGTACTCAGAGCTGAAGAGGGACCTGATGTAGAGTAGGATCTCAGGTTTTGCTAGGGGTCACAAATTATTTAATCAGTAATTATGTCCATCCAAAACCTACCTTAACTGGTAGATTACCTAATAAAAAAAGTGTTGTAAATATTATATTATAATAACTATAAATGCCTTATTCAACAAAGTTCCAACAAATGTATGACCATCACTTTAGAGGCAAAATTACTTGCGTGCCAACTTCTAACAGTTAAAAACTATTTCGTGATACTTGCCACGGAAAAAACATTAAAATTTTATGCATGCTGATTACTCAATTGACTACTCAATAGAAACTGACGCTCAATACTAATGCTTAGGTTAATTATTTGAATTATTCAAGTTCAACTCTCCAATTTTGAATGAAAATTTCTTCTGCTATCGCCTTTACTTCCCACAGAATTTTGATGTGTGCAAATAAACCTTTTTAAAAATACTTTTAGTTATGCAAAGTATATTTGACTTTTTATGAACTTCCAAAGAAGGCAAGGTGTGACAGATTTAGAAGATTAATTTATTAAAATATCTAAACATTTATGAAGTTTGACTTCCAAATTTGATAATTGTGATGACTAAAAGTATAAACATTGGGCAGCATATTAAAGAAGGATATAGAACTCAGATTCACTTTTTCACCTTTATTAAGCGAAAGAGACTCCTTGTTCCCACCAAAAGGCAGACCCCGTTGCCCGAATAGGCATTTTAGGAACCACTTGGTTTAGCATACAACATGCTTCTTTTACGAGGATTGGATGCCCATTGACAACTAGACTGCTTACTATTCATCGCTTGGCATCTTCAAGATGCTAAGAGGCAATTCCTTATCACGACGGCATTGTATTGTTTAAGTATCACTCACTCTGTGTTCCCCTCATTCTAAGAGTCGATTCGGCTAGGTCAAGAGTTTCTTCCGCCTCCCCAGTTTAGACGCTACTTTCAGTGCGAGCAGTTCTTCCCGAGTGATCTTCATAGTGTTTAGAGTTTAGCCAGTTTTTTTCGAGTGGGTGGACTTAATTTCGGCCTTTTAGTGATCCTGCTAAGCATTGTTCAAGTTCATTGGCAGAACATTTTTATTTGAAAAACTTTCAGACATGGATTTTTTTTAAATTATTTTCTTAATTTTAAATTAGTGGAAAAAGCACTTTCCCCTCTCCAATGGATCCCGAGTAAAAATTTTAGAGAGAGAATTGTGGAAGAACTTTGAGCAGACAGTGATTCCAATGTATACGTCACTGACGAGCGTGACTTCTCCGTGGATGGCAACATAGACGATGATACAGAAGAGTGTACGGAATGTGTCCAAGGGGAGGGTGATAAAGCCCGTGCTCAACAAACAGCTACTACGCTCGCCTTTCCCCGCAGACAAGAGAGTGTTTCATCCCATTAACCTGATGTAAGTCATTCTGATATGAGTACATTTTAGGCCATTGCAATTCAAATGGGACATGACATCCGAGACTCGCTCAGAGATTACTAGACGCATATGGAACAGTTTTGCACACCTTTTATGGCAATTTCATGACGCGTGATAGATTCATACACATTCTTAGATTTTTACATCTGCCTAGTAATGATAACGAACCGAGGAAGGAAGATAAAAATTACGATAGCCTATGGAAGATCTTTTTGATTTAACAAATGAAAATTACGTGAAATTTTATAGATCATCAACTTACCTTGCAATGGACGAATTTGTGGTCCTTTTCTAAGGGAGAATTATTTTAAAGCAGTACATTCCGAAGAGGTTCAGCATAAAAATCTCTGAACTGTATGACTCCGTGGGATCCACCCTAGACCTGACTGTTTACCTTGGGAAAGACAATAAATGGTACGAAACAAATGACAGCCACTCACGCCACTTTTAAAAATTGATGAGAAGAGTTGAAAGGAGGGGCCATAAACTAATCATGAAAAATTGTTATCCTCTCCTAAGCTCTGTGATGACCTAAAGAGAATAAAAATAAATTGCTTTGGCACTGTTAAGCTTTGTCATCAGCGAAACTAACTGATTTTACGAATTCCCCGCCCACTTTCAATCCTACCTCCAGTTCTCCCCATGCCTCTTTGATCATTTCCTCTGCATACAGTTTAAACAGCAACGGTGATGATGGGCAACCCTGCCTTACACCCCTTCCTAACACTGCCCATCCGGACTCCCCTTTCCACACTCTTACCTGAGCAGTCTGAGACATGTACAGGTTGCGGATTAGCCTCCTTTCCCTCCAATCTATTCCTATTTTCTTTATTATACCAATAGTTTTTCCAAATTCACTCTATCAAATGCCTTTTTGAAATTTACGAAACAAGCCAATATGCCCTTATTGTATTCTATTTTCCTCTTGCTAAGTGATCTCATTACCACAATTGCATCGCGCATGCCTCTCCCCTTCCTAAACCCAAACTGATCATCCCCTAAGTAATCATTTGCCCTACTCTCTATCCTTTTGTATGTAGCATGTAGCCTTTACCTTTTCCAGCATAGCAACAAAAACTGATCTCACATAGTCTTCCTGCCAGATTCCTTCCTCATAGATACTACGAATCTGTCCACGTATAAAGATTCCACAGCATCCAATGGTTGGTCAGATAGGTTTTCAAATATGCATAATCTTGTATCCAAAGCAGGGTGTGGTGATAGTAGAAGTGTTGACATCTGTAACTTTGTTGAAGGTGTCAGAATTGAATAAACTTCTTGAAGGCTATAGCTCAGTGGATGTTTTCAATGCTAACAAGACAGGGTTAGTTGTTTAATGTGCTGCCTGCAAAAGCACTGTGCTTCAGAGGGGAGCAACGTTATGGAGGGGTGCTGAGCAAACAAAGGCTTACTTTATTATTAATCACAAATGAAGGTGGAATTGAAAAGTTTCGGCCACTAGTGGTTGGTAGACCAATGAGTCGTAGGTGCACCCTAGGTCAAATATGTAAGAACCTTACCCAGTAGATACATAAATTCTAAAGCATGAACAAACACAGAAATATTTGAGGATGAGCTTCATGCCCTGGAAGCTGAAATGGGGTTTTAGAGCAGCAAAATTTTGCTGTTTATTGATCAGTGTCCAGCCCATCACCAAATGCACACTTGTGAAATGTACAATTACCATGTTTTCCTTTTAACTGTACTAGTGAGCTCCAATCATTGGGTTTAGGTATGAATCACTCATTTAAGGTGCATTGTCAAAGAATGATTGTACAGAAATTCATTTCTCTAAATGAGAGTGGAAGGAATATAAAGGCAATGAAACTGAATTTACTGGATGCTTTACACTATATACCACGGGATTAGAAGCAATTTTTACAAGATACTACAATATACATATTACTGCTTTAAGAAGGCAAGATATCATGTTAATTGTGATGAAGTATTTCCATTTCAAGTTATTTGTGATGATGATACAACAGACAATGACTTCAGTATTTTAGCATGTTAAAGTGGAAATTCTCCTTTTCCTGCTATTTGTATATAATGCATTTTACACTCCTTTCTGGGGTCCCTAGAAAAGTGCAAGCAAGGGACTGTACTAGTACGAAAAAAACACACGTCTCGACAGCTTACAACAAATGCAGGTCAACACACATAGCATAGAAAATCGATGAATGACGTCCTCTTCCCCATCATCCCCCTCCTCCAAATTTGCCACTGTCTTCTCCCCATCCCCTTGCCACTCCCACACCACCTATCACTCCACCCATACCACACTGACCCCCATCCTCATTTCCCTCCATCCATTTCCACCATAATGTATTGCCGCTTCGGAATTTGGTCGCAATCAACAGAACCTGATGGAACTAGTGGCACTTAATTATCGAATTGACCTGTGGATACTAACCAAGTTTATTTAAATTTTGTGGAAACGTCCTTCATCCACAAAGTAATGTCTGTCAATGCCCAATATAGAAAAATAAAAATTCAATTGGTCTTAAGGGGTCACTGTAACTTCAAGCTATGGTGAAGTAAACTAGAATACAATAATAAACTAAAACATTTTATGCATAACCTAAAGAAGGAGATATGTACATACTATTTCATATTTGCATACTCTATGAACATGGAAAGTGAAGTAATCATGGACATTTTATTTCAATAACAATATTACCCATTATTTAGGGGTATATTGAATCTTAAGAAAATGGGTCCATCAATCTAATCATGATGCAAAGCTTAATTTAATAGTAAAACTGGAAGATGTTATCTCAACCTCATATTCACCTATTTATCAATCTTCAAGCACAGTTTAATGGTGTACATTTACAAATTACATGTGTGTCTATTGATTACAGATTCTTTAAGTTGAATTTATCTGCTTAATTCTGATGCATGTATGCAATTGTAAAATAATAAGAAGCTCCAAAACATATTGTGGTGATCAATAAAAAATTGGAAATGAAATATGGAAGAGGATATTGAAAATTTTCATTGGTAATTGATTAAACTGCGGGTTTCCATTAACTAAACCTTCAGTAAGTATGTAAAATCTATACAAATGTTCTTCAGAGATACATTCAATTGTCTCCAAATCAACTTAGTGACAATTCATGATCACTGACTAAATAAACTAAGCATACTTAGTAATTTATCAGTGTCCTTTTGGTCATGATGCATATACAACATCATTAGAACAGAAATATTAACACAGCCAGGAAATATAAATGCAATATTTTAGAAGGGTAGGATAGTCATAGAATTCATTTCCCAACCCCCCTTCCCTCTGTCCCCTCTCCCTCTTCAACAGGACCTCAGAGCTCACAAATTGGAAAAGTTATGTCCTGGACACAAAGGTGAGAAAATGGCTAAATTTCAACTCCAGCCACTAACTCACTAGAGTAAAGACTGTCTTCCAAAACAACAGGTCCTGAAATAGAAGACTGTCACTCAAGATATGAAAAACAGGTCCAGAAACAGAAAAAATGGTCATAAACAGAAGAACTGGAAAGACAAACCACGTACAAGGAACATGACATGGCACTGTATGATGATTAGAAGCAGATTGGGCAGGGTATCAAGTAAATTTGAATTTTGCTTTTACGTTTGTTTTCCGGTTTTCAGGTCATTTTTGAACACGTGCAATAAGCTGTTGATAATAAAAAATTCATGTAAAATGTCAATTTTTATAGCAAATGCATACTAGAGAAGAGGAAGCTCCATTCCAAATCTGCTTTCTTCAAAAAGAAATGCAAAATATGACCAAAATTGAAGTATTACATTATATAATTAGCAGCTACATGTATTAAATATATCTAATATGCACATACACCAGCAAATGCCTATTTTAACCCACAAAACATGTAGTAAATCAAAGGATTAATTAGGAGTCTCCAGGACAACATGATCCTGGGCATAGATATAACGGCTAAGGTGTAGAAACTGGAAGGGGAAGAAACCAGCAGATGTAGCAATCACCTCAAAGAGGTATGCGAGCCAGAGAAAATCCTGAATGAGGGCAAAAAAGCACTGATAGTCTCCAACCACAAGGAAGATAAGAAGAGTGTAATAGTGTCTTGTAAAACTATAAATAATACACTATTTTAAAATCAGAAACTAAAGACAAGATTGATAAGTACCATTTTGTTTCCAGTCCTACACTCCACCGATAGCGTTTGGGATAGAGTGAACAGTTGAGGTGAGGGACCTGGGAGCAGAATGGGTGAGAGAGCATAGTGTCTTACAGTGGCATGGTGATTTGCACTCCTATGTACAAGTACTGTATACTTGTAATATGTAGTATATATGTAATAGTACATACATGTATGTAATATTAGTAGGATGTACTCATTTTTCATTTGTGAGGAGATATTAAGGCCCATGAGTGTGTTGACTAGGCCTCCAAACTGCCTGTAAAAACACTGAAATTCAAGAGTAAGCATGAGGTATTTCAAGGAGCATTGAATCCAGTGCTGCGTTAATTTTTTGGGACAGTTAGCACCAGGGTGCACTGAAGCAATGAAATAATGAGGTAATATCAGTTTCTGCATATTTTTGAAATATTTTATGTATACATATTAAATGCACAAACATGAGCACATTGGTAGGGAAGCAGGTATTTGATGAGCAATATTTCCTTGACACACATAATTATAAATATACATATTGCAGATTGAGTTTATTGTGATATGCTTGGGTAGATAAATAGAGGCAGAAAAATGCTGCTAATAAACATTGCTTGATTCAAGCCAATATTAAATTTCTAACATTGTAGTAGCAAGCAGGATTATTTCTCACAAATTCAAACCTAAGCTATGGCACCAAATAGGAATCTGTCACACTTCATCTCTCTTCAAACAAAGTGATCAAAAATATATGATCTGGTGATTTCACATCAGTGTTAATAGAATGTTTTAAGAGTATATACATGCCATTTTGAAGACTTTAAAATGTTTTGTATTGCTATCCTCATTCTCAATTTATTTAAGTTCAAGTTCGACTCATATGAAAACATAGATCCACATGCATGAAAACACTGATCAACTGCATATGATTTGGCTACATCTTATCTAAGTCTATTTCAAAAGCTGGAGCTGCAGTGTTGAATAACAATAGCAATCACTTTTTGCAGCAGGTCCAAACATGAAGGTATTTGAATAAAATCTCAAAACAAACAGCTGTTGAGTTAACTAGTCGGAAGTCTCAATTATTGGCAGTCACTGCTATAGTCAGTCCATTAATGTGTGGATTTGACAGTGGACCATGACTTCTTTGGCCTAATATCCTAGTTGTGTGCACATTTAGGAGCCCAATATGGGTTCTTCCTGGTGAAGATGGGACACTTGATATGTCCCATATGGATATCGTTCACATATTGAATATTCACTGTGGGGAATTCCACAACCTGTCCATTAAACTCCTGTGCTGGGTTATGTTCTCTTGCTAAAGTACAATGGCTCCTCCGTTGATATTTATTGTCAGTCTATACTTTTAAAGATTTCCTGAGAATGCCTCAAACCAGAGTTCCTTCTCATATTCACTGGGTGCAGAGAAGATCTAATGTTTAGGGAGAGAATCAACATTAGTGAGCAATGATATAAGTTCCATGATAAAATCATTTTTAAATGAATGAATGGGTGAACTTAAGACCAGGAATTAATTGACCATTTAAGTTTTACTTAACATGAAATAGATTTCATGAATGTGAAGCAATCTTCCGATGCACATTTTTTAGATCTTTAGTGGATTTCAGTTGACATTAAAAGGATAAATAATTAGTGCTAAATAAGTATTTCAAATGGAAATACATAAAACATTTGTTTCAATGTTTTGTTAGTCTTCACTAAAACTGACTCAAGAGAGTTACCATTTCTGTCACGCCATTCTCACAACTCTTTTGTGGGAATAAGTGGAACACATTTCTCCAGTCTTCCGGGAAAATTTTGTAAGGTAATTCCTGTAAACTGTACTGATCTCCAGGGCAGAACTCCACCTCATTTGTTGGACAGTAAGCAAGAACCATGAAGAGCCCATCACTGAAATGAAGGAAAGGTTGTTTCATTTCATTAAAACAGTAGACTGTCATCGATGAAACATTTAACCTGCCCCACCGGAACAATTCTAAAACATTTTTCATTATTTTAAATTAAAATTTGCACATACTTGATGGAGAAGGACACTTAATTTTAATTTGTTGAACCCATTCATGATCATTTGACGGCCAACTTGGATGTCTTAAATAGCAATCCATATTTTTAAGAGATTCATATTATTCATAAAAGTGGTTTCTATTGGATCAATATACTTAAAAAATTTGAGCATTAAAGGTGCAATGCATTTCATGAACCAAGAACACTCTCAAAGAACACCTCCACCAATACCAAGTATATTTTTTATGGAAGAAACAAGTCATTAAGGCAAGAGAATGAGAATAGATTTTAGGTCATCGAGCAAAACGTGTGGAAAGAATGAAAATAGTAGAATTGACAGAAATGAAAAGTGGAACAAGTGCCAGTAAAACTTGGGGAAGAGATAAATGAGGGAAATTCGTAAAAGAAAATAAATACAGAAGAAAGGGAAAATTGAGCGGTAAAAATAAAAATATCTTAAACTTTAATTCATGTTAGTTATAGTGCTTAAAATGTTCAGAACCAATATGACATTATAGAATTGCAAAATGTAAATTTTATCTGATGAAATGCATCAAATCTTTCTTCTTCTTCTCTCTGACAGGTCCCTCAAGGGACCACGTGCCAGTTTCAGTTCCTCCTCATTTATTTTACTCCTAAATTCTTTCAGATTTTTTCTATTTTTGTACCTTTTTGGGCTCACTCCTTTTTTCCTCTTCGATGTTCATTGTAATCCCTCCAATTTCAACCCTTTATTCCCTAAAAGTCTTTCCGTCACTTCATTTTCTTTTATGTTTATTTATTCAAGATTTTTCTTAACATCTAGGATCCTCTGCTGTCCACTTCTCCCAAAGATATTTGAAGATCCATTTTTTGTCAAAACTTCATTTTTCAAAGAATGCATAAACATGAGCCTGGATTAATGAAGTATCCAGAATGAAGACAAGCATGCCATAGGGTTTCGAATCTGTTCGAAAAGCATAGGTTGCTAAGTGGGAAAGCAAAGATTAAATGACTTGAAAGGGTCCACCAAAATAAAAATAGAGTTTACTGTTCCCTACCCCCTCATTATTATGCAAGTGTTTCTAAAGCATTTTTGTATGTTTAGTGTTTGACTAACTCAGGGCTCCTGAGTCAAATGCCTCCAGCATATAAGCAAAGGTTCATCTGTGTGCCACTACATTGCTTTTTAATGTTATTACGAGGTCAATCAAAATTTTTAAAATTATACTAATCCACCTGCATCTTCTTTCTGGGAGTTGCAGCAATGCATGTAAGTCACTTTTTTCATGCTTTTTATCCAATTTTTGGTTTAGTATTTTTTTCTACTTTCCACATGTTTTAATGTTAAAACCTGCATTGCATATATTGTGGTAGGAGGAACTTCTTGAAATTTAAACGATGTGTCCCATTTTATTTACAGGATGATTTTTTAAGTCTAGGCTGCACTATTAGTTACCATGCCTTTGGCATCTAAGGATGGCACCTTGAGCTGCACTATGGTGTATTTCAAGTAATTTTTCCCATATAATATGTTAATTGCATTAACTTTATTCCTAAGTTTTTTTTATTTCCATTAGGCCCAAATGGCATCTGTGCACAGTGCTTTGTACCATGGTACATGCGTCCATGCTTAACATTTACTTGAAAAAAAAAAGATTTCATGATCACAGGGTAGATCTCATTATCCTTGAGTTTTTTTTTAAATTACCCTTGTTCTATGTTGGAACAGCAAAACCCAATAGCAAGTTTCAAACTTTACGAGTAAATACTAAAAAATCCTTTAATTGTTTCATTGATTCTTCACCATCACAGAAAAGTGCAACGACTTGTGAATATGAACATTATTCATTGAATGATGTCACATGACTTAAGCATGTGTGTACGAGGGACATACAGATGGAAACTTCAGGGCTAGTTACGTATGACACAAGCACTAAATCCTGAACACCGGCATGACTGCACTTGCAGGTGTCTTCAGCATCAGTCGTAATCATTCAACTGCTGGTTTATGGTATGTGTTCACAATTGCGATATCAGGCTGAAATTGGTTTTCAAGAACTGATGTTTTCATTTCAAAATTTTGGAAATTTTCAGACATTTCATTGAATCAAAGGATCAAGCATGATCTGCTTTCATTTTCGTATTCAACATTGCATTTTCAACAAAAGCATCAAAATATGCCATCACTTACCCTTTCTTTTTTGTGATTAGTAGCATTTCCGTAAATAGGAATAGATGGAGTGACTGCTTGACTAATTTGCGTCCAAAGGTTGAGGGCTGCTTAATCATTTTCCGATAGTATGAGGAAGAAAGATCTCCGAGGTGATTTGAACTGTGTATGAAGTAAACCTCCCCATGGTGTATTAGGGAATGTTCACTGCAGTCTGTGTCCATGTGTTTGAAATACCGGAAATCCAATTTTTTGCACAAAGATCTCATCTTAAGTTGCTGGGCAGCATGCTCTGCTGCTTCATTGCACTGTTGCACCACCTGTGAAATACATTTTGGCACATTTTGGCATTCTGACAGATTTACATGTGAAACGAATGTGGAATCATTAGTCCAACATTAGATTGCAAAGAAAGCAGATTCAAGCAATGTCTCCAGTAAGAATTTGGCATTTTCCATCCTTGTTGATCTTTTGCATCAAATTTGTAAGATAAAACTTGAGTGTAATTCAGAGGAAATTCAGAAACCATTACAGCATCTCTTTCAAGTGACACAGCACATAAAATATTCATTTTATATAATGGGGTGTTAACTGTTTTTTTTTCAATTCATTCCTTACTTTATTAGGTGATCATAACTACCTTGTATGTCCTGTGAATTCTAACCATTTTACTTTCATGCAAAGAGGCTGACTGAAGAAACAAGGAAGGAACTAAGAGAGACACTCAACACTTTACTGAATGATATATATGACAATTTACTGATATATATTATGAATTTTTGAAATATGGTTTAATGTCTAATATGATGTAATTTCTAAATATATAATTTAACTTTCTAATAAAGTAACTACTTTTTTTAACCCCACATGACAGGCCTTGGTTTATCTTTTTTAGAGGATAGGATAGGTATGTACTATCGAATTAACCCAGTAAATATTAATTATTACATAGCTATTCGAAACATTAGTCAGAATTCATTAAGCTTATGAAACATAATTGGTGATGAGGTATCCTTACTCTATTCAGAGCATCAGAAGCCAATTTCCATCCTTGGTACTTCTGGTTGTCACGGGAAAGCCTGGCAAGTATTGCATCAACCAGCAGTCTTATTCTGGTCACCCTCTGCATGGGCATGATCAAGAAGCATTGCAAGGTTTTTCTCCCACACACTGGGTAACTCTCAAGTTCATTGATTGCATTGGCGAACGCATCAGACTCCCTGTAGTGGCAAAGAAGAGCACACTTTTTTAAATAATATTTTCTAAATTGTTTTTATTGCACTTGACAGACTAGTGTATTTTTGGAACTACACCTTCGCCCATTATACACCTTGCTTAACAAGTATTTCGCACAGCGTCTTATTCAGGTAACAAGCAAAATCTTTTCTATAATGACTTGCTCAATGAGCAGCATTTCGCATAAAAAGTAATGAGAAGAAGGGAATTCCCAGAGTGATGGCATAACAGCTGCTTCAGTTTGCGTACAGCACTCATTTCGCTTGCATCTCAGTGTCCCTTGCACATTTTTCAAAACTTTTGTTCAGGCATATTATTTGCGATTTTTTTGGCAAAGTTCAATAATATTTTGTAAATATTTTTAAAAATGTCACCAGAGAAAAATCTATCAGAAGACAGCCATAAGAATGACTGCTGAAATGAAAAGTGAAATCATTGAAAAGCGAGGACAAGGTGTGAGCGTGACTAATCAATCTAGCACGTACAGAAGCACAATCGGTTGACATGAACAATTTGCATTGTCAACAAGAACAAGGACAAAATTAAGGAGCTTCAAAGGGAGCAACAACAATATCTACGCAATGGATACGCATTCTTAAAGGTGTTGAAAGGTTCCTCTTCATATGGATAAACAAAAAGGAAGAGCAATGAGACACTATAAATGAGAATATCATTTTTGAGAAGGGCAAAGTGAATTTCGCTGATCGCATCAAGACGATGCCAGGACTGAAGAAGAAGCATCACCCTAATAAGGTGGTTATGCCCACTACTAATGAATTCAATCAAAATGCTGTGATGAATTTTCACAAAATTTTGAAGCATCTATGAAACAATTGTCTCTAGACAGCTTTCTAGTTAAAAAAGAATTAGATATGTATCATAAATAATAAACCAGTTAATAAATGAACTTCCACAAAGTTGAGGCTGAAACTATTGAACTAATAAACCAGTTATTTCGATATTTTTTGTTTGCTTGATATGAATCATGGGCCTATGGCCATGACCCTGAAACGAAAGCCCAGTCACCTCAACAGTCGGTTGACGAGATGAAGAAAAATGTGACGAGGTAGCTGGTGACCATTCCAATTAAGGGCTTTGCCAATTGTTTTGTTGAAGAGTGGAAGAGGGACGTTGGGATAAGTGTGAGTGAGGTTTCCAAATGGGAGTAGTGCTTTGAGGGGGGACACGACTGAGGATTAGTTGTTCCATGGAAGGCTTTTTTTTTAAATATTATTACATGGCTGGATCATTTCCGAACATACCTCGTACAAAGATCCTCTTTACGCTGGTGATCTGCATCCTTCCACCTACCTTACCAGTCCTGTTTGTCTTCTATGTGGGGCATGCACAAGCAATTATATGCCACAATTGAATATTTATTTTAAGAAATGCAACTTTTTATGCGGTAAATTATGTTGTGCCCCTTTCATTATTTTTTCCAAAGTTGAGGTCTGGTTAAATTTCTCTTACTCACATCGAAATAAGTTGATGACCAGATTTAATAAATTCTGTAGTTCCCTTTCAAAAATAAAATATACGAGAATCACTCACTTCTTAGAATACCTTGTTATCCATCTGTACCTAGAATACTCGGCAGGGCTATGTGCTATAGTTTAGAAAGCATGAGATTCGCAGTTGACAATCGAATAGTATGTGTCATTGCAGGGACTCCGGCCTAAGCAGATTGTGTCTTTGCTCCGAATCGCCTTCATCGCTCTTCGAACACGTTGCAAGGATAGATAATTAGATAATGCTGTGATTTCAGCATTTTCATACGTTTTTGTTCAATTTTTAGGCTGTGCTGCACAAATGAAATACGAAAATATTCCAGCTCATAATTCACCGCTCAGAGCATTCAAATTTCAACTTCAAAGTTTAACTTACATTAATTTGTTGAGAATGTTAAGCTGATGAACTTGATTGTAGCAGTATGAGATGTAAGCTCCAAAAGTCTCCTCTGCATGCTTATAAATAACTTCATCAAGATCTTGAAGGGAAATGTCATCATACCAGCAACCCTTGAGATCCGACAAAAACCTTTGTGAACAATTCCTTACTGTGGAAAGAAATAACTTGGGTTAATGATATCTTAAAACATGGGAAAAGGCAAACCCATCACGCAAGGTCTTTCCCAAAAGTAGCAGGACTTAATTTTTCCCGAATACACGGACAGACAGGCAGACGGACAGGACAGGTTTCTTTGACTGGGTTTGAGGGAGGGGGGACTCGGGAAAGGCCGGATGCAGGTGTTAGTTGGCTCCCAGCCTTTGCGGAGTGCGGATCGTTCGTTTGTAAAACCTCTATAACGTGACCACGTTACGCTCCGTCATGAACCAGTTATTGGAACTGCGCTACGCCATTAAAATGTTGCGTGAAATTGGGGAAAACCGTGTGAGACTCATGGCATGCTAAAGGCAGCTTAAGGGGAGATCGGGTGTTTTTGTGAAGCTCAAGCTTTTTCGAGAGGATAGAAAAGATGCTGAAGAGGCCGAACGTTCGGGTCGACCTCAAAAAGTGACGAAAAATCTTGCAATAATGATGGCTTTGTTGGACAGGAATCGCAGATAAAGAGTTCGCATGGCTTCTGATGAACTTGGAATGCTTAAAAGCGATGTGCATCGACTTGTGACCGATTACTTGGGCATGAGAAAGGTGTGTGTTGAGTTGGTGCCGCGGATGCTCTCGGACGAACAAAAGGAAACTCGCATGAGGATCTACCAAGAGCTTCTCGACCATGTCTCAGCCACCCTACAGCCCCTTGCGTTGCCCCACCAGACATTCCTTTTCCTCCGCCTCAAATCCGTCCTGAAAGGACGTCACCACGGCTCGGTGGAAGCGTTACAACAGGCCGTGACGAGGGAGCTTAGCAGCATTTCGGGCGCCATCTTCCAGAATGCGTACGAGGCGTGGGAAACACCCACTGGCACAGCGGTGCGTGGACTCATAAGGGAACAACTTTGAAGACCTCTGAGTGAATGGATCGATTCTGGCAATAAATGTTTTTTAAATCGACTCAGTCCTACTACTTTTGGGACAGACCTTGCATTTGGATTATATTTCTCTTAGAACAAGTCAGGCCATAATACTGTTGATTTATCCATATTTTATTCAACTTCCGAAGAAAATGGGATTGGACACGGCCTTTTCAACTGATTGACCTTCGGGAAAACCAAGCTCAGCCGGATATTTTAACAAAACAGAAAATTCTATTTGAAAATTGAGGTAAGTAAGTTCTGTCAAAGGAACTTTTTCACGTAAAAATAAACATGAACATCATAAAAATTAGTCACAAAACTAGATAAGGGGTTTTAGGAATGGCTTTGTTTATTAATGTAATCTTTTATTGATTTGTTTACAGTTCATCCCAGTTGTATCCGCAACAACAATAGCCATTGTTATAGCATTCCAGACATTTGAAATGAGCAAGATGGCTTATTTCGGGGACGGCAGTTTCTATGTTTTTCCTGTAGCCTGTGTACGAATGGTCATCAATCACTCTGGGAGTAATTCGAGTTTTACTTACCTTCGACAATGTTCGAAAATAAAACTTCCCTGTCTTCCTTGCATAGTATTTCCTTGTTATTCAACAGATCTGATCCATAAAAGTGAGAAATTAGGATGCACAAATACTTAATGTAGGACGTTTCGGTTGTTATAACTTCAAACTTGGTTTCTTGGAGTTTCAGTTGATTTGATGACAGCGTGCCTGTGGATGGAGATGGCAATGCAAAACATGATCAGTTGACTCATCCAAGCAAATGAAAAATCAAAGGCTCTACGACGGTACTCACGCAAGAATTCACTGTTGGCAATTTCAGGTATGTGGCTCCAGAGTGTCATATTGTCATTGTCCACAATATTCATGATTCGGAGGCATGATTGCGGGTGTTCTGACCCTGTTCTTGATGGATTGATTTCGTCGGCGTTCTCGGTGTCGTAGTCCGAGTTCTCATCAGAGGTACACTGATAAGGGAAAAGTGCAATGTCATGCATACAAGGCTAACGTTTTAAACGATTTAGACATTTCTCACTTAATTTAAAATGCTCAATCTTTCCGGTTTGCCAGTGCGAATGTGAATAGTTTTCCGTCAAATCTCAGCGGAATGCGATGGAAACGCTGGATGTGCTTTACCTGAATTCTCGAACCATTTGTAATTCATTTGAAATATCGCTGCATCTGATGATTCGAGAGCTGCCGAGTCTCTTCAGGTCGTTTTGTACAATTATCACTTCAGTTACTCACATCACCCCTGAAATCCTGATGATCAATATTGTATGCGAACTAAGTCTCAGTCTCTTTTAGAATGCAATCTCTATCCTCGTGACTTTTAATTTTAGCGCATAAGCACACGGTTTTGCTTCGATCGACGTCAGGCGTTTACGCTTCACTTTCAACAATCATTTAGTAGTCGGACAAGCCAACAGAAAACTAGGATTTATGAGATGGTTACAAGGGTGAATGTGATGAAAAGGTCAAAGAGAAATGTTATCTGTCGTTGGTTAGGCCTCTTTTAGAATATACTGCAAGTTTACTATGGGATCCTCACGAAGTTGGATGGATTACCGAATTGGATCGCCAGCAGCGGAGAGGAGTTAGATTTGTAAAACGTTGTTATGATAAACTTAGTGGTGTATCCAAAATATTAGAGGAGCTAGGCTAGGAATCACTCATGGGGCAAAGGTTAAACTACAGATGAAATCTCTGGCATAAATTGGAAGGATGTTTCTTGAGGAGTGACGTTGAAAATGTATTATTACACCCATCATACTACGGTGGGAGGGATTATGTCAATACAATTAGAGATATTAAGTGTAGAACAGATAGATTTAAGAAGTCATTTTTTCCACGAACGATAAGGGATCAGAATAACGTTGTCCGACCGCGGTATGGATAAAAATATTCGTGTCAAAATTAGCCTGGTGTGTATTCACCCCCTGCCACCCACCCTAGCGGTAGCTTGCAAGGTAATAAAAAATACTAAATGCTTAAATGCCGACGCGGGGCATCTCTCC
The DNA here is from genome assembly GCF_022747635.1 of Hetaerina americana. Taxonomy (NCBI): domain Eukaryota; kingdom Metazoa; phylum Arthropoda; class Insecta; order Odonata; family Calopterygidae; genus Hetaerina; species Hetaerina americana. The sequence continues at coordinate 87,473 of NW_027286559.1, forward strand.
ACCCTTCCTTGATTTCTTGAATATACTACCCCTGTCGAAATGCCAACCTATACCTAATTATGCAAATGAACTCAGCTGTGGGTCCCCTCCCATAATAACCACTGCTACTGAATCCAGTACTGAGTTTGGTACTGGAACAAGTGTTACGTAAATGTGTCTTTTGGGTGTACCTGCTGCTGCAATGGAGAGGGAGCTTTAATTCGGCGCTGCCGTTTTTCAAGCTATGGTCACGTCTTTCACGTAACTTAAAACTCACGGGGCAAACGACACCGATCTTCACAACACGGTCCGGTAGCAACTTGAGTTTCCCTCGGTCTAAGTTCGTAACATTCGTTCCAATTGGCTTCAGTAAATAATTTCATTCGAAATTTTATATTCTCTTTCCCCATCAGTCGTGAAGATCTCTTTAGAAAGATTCTTCAAAATATTTCTTATTTTGCGATATCGTACGTTTAAGTCTCAGGAGTTCTCCCCATCTCGAATGCATCATAAAAAAATACAAAAATATCAAAATTTTGACCCCCCCCCCATACCAGGATGATTTTTGAAGGACTGAGATTCTCTTAAAGAACTTTTATCATTACGTCGCAATACATTCACACATCAAAAAACGACGAAATTACTCAGAATGATCGAATGCGACTCAAAATCTCGATGCGTACATCGAGCAGTAAGTGAACTACCGACACTAAAGTGGTTAATGCCCATCTATGTATTGATTGGAGCTTCAATTTGGCAGCCATCACGGGAGTAACTCTTAAGTACTGCCGGAGCAACTCAGCTTCAAGCTTGCGTGCGAAAAGTGAAAATTTGTTGTTATTTGTTGATTTGGAAACCAGCTGGGTAAAACAATATATAAAACAAATGGTCGCAATCGATTTTCCAACGTTTGACACTAACGAGTCCTTCCTATAAGGGTAGTCTACACAAAAGTCCGTCTGACTCTCATTCAATATTTGGAGACTGCTTATTTAGTTTTTCATGAAGACGAAATATTCTATATATTAACGATGAGTAAAGAAAATACATTACGCATTAACAATAATTTATTTTTTTTCACCCGCGTTGAAAAAAAGTTTTTTTACATATTTTTCGAGACTTAATCACATCTCCTCAATGTGTATAAGTTGATATCTTAATTTGTTGGATCAGAATTGATATGTAGCAATTGAACTTGCTACTCCTTAATTTTATTTCCTTCCAACGTTTTGCATCTCATTATATATTTCAGTTCATTTTGCGTAATTGATTATTTCCTCTTGGCATCCGGCTGAGCATCACAATTTTTAATTTATCGTCCCTGATCTAAGTTTGCATTTTAACTTCGCCGTATTCGATGACACCCCGTTAAAGTCATCCATGAAGGATGCATTCGGTACATCTAGCGCATAATGGACTTCGAAAGCTTACCTTATGGCATCCATATTCATTTGCTGCCTCGGTGTCGACGTCGCGATCGAACCACGAAGAATGCAAGGGTGGGCTGCTGTCCTCGGAATCTGTGTCGCGTGTCAAAGGAAATAGAAAAGCATGCATGAGTTTTTGGCGACACCATTTTCACGCCATGCCGTGTGAAGTTTCTGTGACCAGAGCATAATATGAATGCGCAGGCGACCCAGGGGCATGAACTGTTTTTCCCCCCCTTATGCACGAATGTCGTTGCTCCTTGGCATTACTTCCCTCACCTATTTTACACCATATTTGGATTGATAACTATGATTATGGATGAAAACTTTGTATGTGAAAGTCTTGCATATCGAACGATATGAAAGAATATTTTATTTGTTACTATTGGCATAAAGAAATTTGCCATGATATGCCTATAAACTGCCAATTTTAATTATATATTACGATTAAAAAATCACCATTATTTGATTAGGATTAATGCGCGCTCCTAAAGGACCACTCGCCAAAAATCACAGGTTTAGATCCTACCCTCCGACCCTTCTGCCGAGGCCAATTGCAGTAGTTGACCTCAATGACGCCTCCTTGCGTGGAGCGTAACCCTCGGGCCCATGGGCACTTGAAAATACAGCGCTGTCGTCTGCAGCCGCGTTGGCAGCGGCAACCATTGTTATTGCTGCCTCGAAACGTATGGACCTTGCTCAGGGACGACCAGCAGTAGACGATACTATATCAACACTGTCGAAGTTATGACGTCACAGCATCCCATAACCAACCAACTTCTGGGCCCCTTTAGGGCTTATGACTAATACTTTTCATGAACTTTGTTAGGAATATGCAAGTATTCGGAAATGTCCTTATTCATAGAGGGAATCATCGGATGAACTTTACGTTTCCTCTAAAGAAACACACAAATAATTTAGTTTCCAAAAGATTTCCAAATACACAGAGGATCTTTGAATATTTTGATTTCAAATAAAATGTTATCTTAGGTTTTTGGTGAATCTTGGATGAATTGGCTATTTCCCACGCAAAAGCGAGTATGCTGTGGGCTAAATGGAAGGATAGACTTCGATCGTGATTACAAAACGTCTGAGCCGTCTCCGACTGCCGATACGACGTGATATCTGCTTTAGATTTCATCACAATTGGACTGTCAATGGGACATCAATTGTAGCGTCTCCATTAAATTTAAAATATATATATTTTTTCCCGGTGAACCGGGAATGAGTTGGGTGAGAGTATTTTTCCTTAACCACGGAAACAGATTCCTCGAAATGCGAAACGTGTTTCTGATCACTCCATCATGAGCCTCACTTCGCGAAGGTGCGTCCTCGTTTTAATTCATCACTTCTTTCTTTTAATTGGAATTTGTCACTTTATATTTTAGTGAGTATTTCAATCCAGAATTTATCAACTATTCATTTACTATTAATGATAAAATCAAGAACTATTTACAGCTTCCGTTTCTCAGCAGCGGTCTCTTTGACTTCCTCGACCATGGCATACGAATACATTATAGGTGCATTAAGGTTTTTTTAATGTCTCAATGCCGCACTGCAGATCAATGAAGGCACTAGACAAAGGAATGAAGCGTCAACAAATAGGAGGGCACTGTTCGCCGGGATCGACTCGTCACCTATCTCAAGAAAGTATAAGCGAAGACTTAGACAAGGAGCATATGAGAAAATCTCCCATCCTCCTTCCCCTCGGCTAATCAACGGCCATCCCCTCCGTCCAAATCAGGGAATGTGATGGTTAACCTTTAACATTTGAAAGGTTTCCTCTTCTTTGATTATCAGTCTCTGGATTGGTTTGCGTCTATTGTATTTTTCTATCGTCAACCTTCGTTACCGCGACTTAAGGTACGGTCATATATCTTCCGCTAATCTCTTCGTCTCCGTCTCATATGAATACACCCCGCATCCTCCATGTTCGGCTTAGAAGAGAAGAATGAAGAAGAAGAAGAAGAATGTTTCTTTCTCCTCTGCTGTTTGACGTGAACGGTTTCTTTTGGTCCAGGTGGGTTTTTAATGTACTCACGTTTTTTAAGGTACTTCAATGTAGACTGACCACTGCTGCGTCGCCTAAACGGACCCTAAACAATTTACACTGAAGAATCTTCACCAAAGACAGCCTCCTATATCCCTCCCTTCCCTCCAGGGGTCCACTCTTCCGCATCCTCCCCCTACTCAGCATTCTACCCTTCCCCACAGTCTGTGATCCTACTGCAATGGCGGCTGTGCACACAATTCCCTCAAGCACTCGAGGTATTTTAGGAAAATCATTTCAGAGACGTGCTCCGCGGGTTCTCAAAGAATGAATCGTTCTTCTCTGTCATATATAGAAACCTTTCTTTCGTGAAATAGTTTGGAATATATGCTATTATTTCTGATCAAATGCATCGATATTCAGTTTGTTTAGCGAAATGGATTCGAATCACTGCGGCAGATTGAGACTTTCCAGAAAAGGAAAGCACTAATTGAAAATTCACTTGGGGAAAATATCGCCCTTCGGAAGGGAACTTGAAGCATGCACAGGAATTCATCAATTCAGGAGTGTAAAACGAATTCAACAGCACTCGCGCAGGTAATTCAATAATAACAAAACGTTCCCATGCAACAATTTCAGAGTGTAAAAATCATTCGCCTGGACCGTGATTCGAACCCGGATCCCTTCATCTTACACTTCGAAATTTTGGGGGCTTTTAAAGGAACAAGATGTTGTGACGAAATGCCGTACATCCAATGTCACAGGCATTCGTAGTCGTGCGCGACGCGCCACGGTCCACGAGGTTAAAGCCATATTTTAAACACTTAGGCTATTTTTACCTTTGACAAATTCCAAGAAACTGTGGGACTCAAGAAACTCCCTCCGTTTCTTGGAATAATAAAACGTCTCTATGGGGGCGAAATTGAGACTAGATAGTCCATTCTTCCTGAACTGATCTCTCGTCGTTTACAAGCATAAATAAGTCAGCAATCATTAAAACAAAGAGTGCAGAAATTTTTTTCTGAAGTGATTACATGAAAATACGAAATAAAAAAACCCCACTGCAGGAAAACACTAAAAAAATGCACCCATTTAGGTTGAATGTCAACATGTTTTCACTTAAACGAGGGTCTAACTTGAATAGATAACACTTCTGTGGGTACCATTTCTTTTTTAACTACTGGGTACAGTTTCAAAAATGATTCGTTCTCCGTGGCACTTTCAAATGGACTGCAAATCCTTTGTTTCGTATTTCAGGTGATTGCGCTTATTTGCAAGCGTCGATTACACTTCGATGCGTCCCATAATGAAGAAGTGCTTTGCTTGCAAGGTCGACCGCGTGTAATATGATCATTCTGCAATGTACGATACCTTTTAGTATCCAACACTCAGTACGTGGCAGAGATGTAGAGCAAGAGGCTATGATAAGTGGGACAAGATACCGAATTACTATTGTGAATATGCTAATTGCAGAAAGTTGTACGTTAAAAAATAATGAATACATAATAAGCTAAAAATCAATACAGGTCTAGCAGGACTTCTAAATTGCCAGTCATTCTGTGCGCAGGTCACACCGAAGGACTGAATGTGGTAATTTGAAAAGTTGAAGGGTTTTTTGACGCTTAGGAACTTAAATGATTATTACAAAAATGTTCACTAATTATTTTTATAATTTAGGATTGTATTGCTAAGAGGCATGGCTGAATAAGTAAGCATGAAATACGATATGCAAAGGATTCTATATGGATAATAGTCGAAGGAATTAATTATATTGATGAAATCTGTTAATTGGAGTAATATAAGAGTAAGTTTTAAGAATGTTTCGAAATGTATGCGAAAAATATTGCGTCAACTATACTGTAATTATGAATATAATATAAGGGAAAGGATCTGAATCACGTTGGAAGGTGAAGAGATCTAAGAAGTGGAGGGCTTTAGGTGTATTTGGGGAGTGTCATCACGAGAGACATGTCCTGTTCCAAGGAAATCAATTCAATAACAGCAATGACATCAGGGGGATTTCATAATAAAAAGAAACTAATACGCGGACCTTTGGAAAATGAACCGAGAAAGAGATTGGCAAAATGTTAAATCTGTGAGTGCGATGGTGTAGGTTACATATGGAGCAGAGACATGGACTTGGCGGAGAGATGAAGTAACAGGGATGGACGTCTTTGAAATCTGGGTCTGGAGGAGGATTGAAGGAAGTATAGAGTGGGAGGATGGAGTGCGGAATGAGGAGGTGTTAGGTTGGATTGGAGAAGAGAGAGAGAGAGAGAATGAGTATAGGAAATGAAGGAAAGGAAGGTTAATAATGGGCATTGCATGGGGAGGGAGTGTAGTTAAGAGGGAATGATGGGGGATGAGGGGACAAGGGAGGCACGAAGTATTTGGTATTATCGGACATGGTTAAGATTGGGGGAAGTATGAAGGAATCAAGAGAAAGGCTCAGGACAGGAAGACATGGAGATAAACCGTGGCAGAGAGAACCAGCCACAGAAGAGAACAACCAAAGGTACTGATGATGATGATCGAAGGAAAACTCGTGCAGAAACCTGAAATAAATCAACTTTAGCTGAAATTATTGAAAGATGGACTCATTAAAACACTGCCATGGCAGGCGATCAATAAATGTTGAAGACTTCTCGTGAAAACATTCCTATACAGCTATTGCCTAAAATAATCTATTAAATGCTCCATCTCATATCTTTCAAGATTACCGTATTGTACTCTAATAACCCTCACCTCTAGGGTGAGATTCCGATTATAAAATCACGCACGGAGTATATTTCTGATATCCAAGCCATTGCATACACCCAGTCCTTAGAAAGATAGAAAGTAGTGACCAGTATCCTCAGAGGAAACCTTTCAAGAACTGCTATTTTGATACGAGTCCGTTATATTGGAAAAATCGGTGGAAAAGAGTAAATATTTGAAGAAGACTACCAGACGACACTTTAAATGATGCTCAACATTGGCAAACTAAGCTGAGTTATTGTCAGAGAAAAATTACCTTCTGTTTGAATAGGCGAATCTTGGAAGAGGTAGGCTTCTTCTTCGGCGAATATAGAACCGTACACCGCGCGACGGAAGAAACTGTAGTCATTATCTGATGAACTGGGTTCGCTCCTGTCCTGGGATTCGTCGCTCGAGCAACTCTGGCTCTTCTTCCTGATGCAGTCTTCCTCCCAGCCGTCCGGCAAGATACGGTCTTCCGTTACATTTTCCTTTTCTACCGTGCTGTCAGAATCCGCCCAGTCGTCTAGTTGGTCGACTTGCTTGTGTACCAAGTCCCTTTCTAACTTTAAACTCCTAGGCCCTGAAACTGACGAGATGGACCGTGTCAAAGTTTCCTTCCCCCGAACTCTACTCCTAGTTTCGTCGTCCTGACAACGGCTGGATTTGCTCGGAACTGAAGCGGAACGTGTGAACATTCTGAGTGAGTTTTTCTTCCACAAACTCTCTTCCGTGTTGGTCGACCTGAAACTTTCTTTCCTCGAATTCCGAGGCAAGGAGGAGTATTTCCTTGGCTCACGTTCGAGTCTTTTTGCTCCAACTCCGGGAAGGGTGGCTGATATTGTCCTTTTTGACAATTGGTCAGGCGACAGGATTCCAATTCCCGCGGCCATCTCAGAGCCTCCTCCTTCAGCGTTTCCGGAGTGGACCTTCTTCTTCCCTTCGCCATGGGACACGGGATGAGCAGGGGATTGCTCGAAGGCCATCTTCTCAAAATACCCGACCACGCGGGAGACCCAACCCACGAGGTTTGACGGTCGGTTCTTCGCAGCAGAGTCGGCGTTCGCCACGTCATTGTGACAGGGGACGTTTTGTGACTGCGCAGCGTTTTCTCCGCCCCCCGCTCCCCCCCTATACTCTTGGCTGTCTCCTTCTGCTGTCTCCTTACTCCCAGTATTTGTATCTTTCTCCTGGATCCCTTCCCCCAGAGCAGTCTCCTCGCTAGGTTGAATTTGTTCGTAGCCGTGTATGCTGTCGAGACTAACTTCGCCCTCCCGGCGCGACGAGGTCCCGCGTTCTTCCGCAACGATCGAGTTCGCCTTTTGTTCCTTCTGCCTTCTGTAACCAGATCTAGGCTTCGACTCGGAGCTCGGGTCTAGACCGCAGGCCTCCCTGTATCTCCTGGAAATGTCGGCCACGCAAGGAGAGCCGGTTTTGCTTTCAGCAGGAACAACCCCCTGAGGCGGGGGCCTGCGAGGGGATGAAGTAATAGCACAGCCGTTATTATTTGTGCTCTCCCGGTAGTTTGCAACCGTTCGAAGGCTATGAACTGATGGCCTTCTTGATTGTTTGAGGTTTAAGCTGTAATTTTCCTGTTTCGTTCTGGTGGTTGAATCCTTTTGTGCTAAAATACATCTTCTGTTATCCGTATTTGTCGATCCAGAATCCTGATTATATGCAGCTGCGGGGTTCATTGTCCTGTGTGGGAGAATTTTTTCTCTGGAAGGTTTGAATGATAACGGTTTATCACATCGATCATTTGATCCTGCCGTTGGCGTGTTGGGCGGAGAAGACCACTCGGATTTCGGTTTCGCATCGACTGTAGATTTTATTAATTTGTTGGCTGCTGCTACTTTTCTGGATCCTTCAGAAAATCTAGTTTGATTAAACCAGATTTGTGCGTCAACTTTCGGCGAGGAAGGGCGATGAGCCCATTCAGGAGTTTCTTTGTAATTTGCTCTGGTGCTTGGCCTCCTCCGCAAGGAAGCCACATTTCCTCTACCGGTTGGAATTTTCGATTTCTTGTTTTCGCTCTGAAGTAATACTCTGGAATAACCACACCTTTCCAAATGGTTCTTTAATTCGTTGGATGATCTCGTCTTCCCGATCTCCCTGGCAAACACAGATCTACATGATTTGTATTTATTAGAAATATCGGATTCAACCCTTGCATCTGTGAACATGCCCTGTTCGCGAACACTGGACGATCTCTGTAACTCCTGTTGCTTGGTTTTGCTGGATGGTCCTGTTAATTCAGTTTCTTTCTCGAAGATTCGTATGTCACAAAAATTTCCCCTGTTGTATTGTTCATTCTTCTTCAAAATTAGAGTGGGAGGGCCTTGACGGTTCTCGTTAATACTCCGTAATGGATACACCACAGGCATCCTTTTGAGCGTCACAGGGTGTGAATGAGAGCCTCCGGTCGTGTGTTGTCCATAACTCATTGGCTTTTCTCTCAAGAGACCCAGGTTCGTGTGGCAAATGCCATTTCCGGTGCCATCCAGGTTATTCCCTCCGGAGTTTGAACTGGCGGAGATGTTTGCGGATGAATGTGGCATCTGCTGCAGAAACGCCAACGGGATGGACACCTTCGTGCTCTTCGCCACGTTTCGTTGCAAAGCCCGCGTTGACTTCGCCGAGGAGTCGGCAGAATGATACTCTGGCCTGACCCCCATGGGTACGGGCTTCCAGGACACTGCGGCAGTTGGGGATGCATCTCTGTAGCTCGAGACAAACTTCGAAATGCTTTTGTGATTGGAGGGAACGTGAGGAGAAAGCGGATTGCGAGCGCTCAAGTAATGTCGCGAATCCTGCCTGCTCATCGTCCCGTCGGAGGCGACCGTGGGCGTCGGCCGGCGAATGGCCTCTCTCCTCACCTCGTTCCGTCGGGGCTCTTGGACAGTGTGAACAGGGCGCGAAGATTTGGAACCTTTGCCGACTCCCGTGACCGTTGGATCCATTCTGACCACGGGGCCAAACTTTGAGGCGGTCTTCAACGCATTCGCTCTCCTCGCCGTGAGACCGCGGTCCCCAATATCCGACATAGCCGCCCCGAAACCCATCTTCCTTGGCCTAACCGTTCACGAATCTGAAAATAATCGGAAATGAAATGTCACATTCAAGTATAGTGAAATTCAGTTCGATAACATATGTAAAATAAATATGATGTCAGGAAATTAAACTGCTCTATTTAATGTAAAATGCACAGAAAACCACATTCTTAGAACATAATGCTATTGGAACGAGGGACAAGTTACGGAAGCAAAAGAATCGGATGAAGTAGGAATTGAGCTCGAGCGTAATATTTAAAGTGTCAAAAATTGACGAAAAAAATGAACTGTGCACATATCAAGGCTGCCATGTATATTTGAGACTCAACATTTCAAAATCAGGATACCACCATCATGGAATATTACAATATAAAAGTTTCAGTTGATTACTCGCACGTTCTCATAACTGGCACAATGATTTTCTAAGCAAAACAAAATCTCCTACAGCATTAGATCCTGCGAGAGCAGAAATACACTAATCGTAAGTTATCTAATAAAGTTAAAATATGTAGATCAATCGATGCGGATCCCCAAAATCACTTTCACTGAGAGATTAACAACAGTCGCTGAATCATATACAGGTATTGAATAGTACAGTGAGTACATGCCACTGGGTTTGTGATAAGACTCTGTCGTGGTTTGTCGCGTCCTAGTACTCCATGTGGGCGAAATAGAGTCGGAGGAAAGGAGGAACATATGTAAGTAGGCGAACAGGGGAGAGTTAGGGATGAAGGAGGGGTCGGTATGTCGGGGAGGGTGTCCCTTCCTCTGCCTCTCTTCCCTATCCTCCATTTCCCGTAGGCTGCTAGGGCAGTAAAACCAGGTTGCACTAAACGCAAAAACCTTATCGTCAACTATAATAAATTTATTCGTGCCCACTGACTCAGTCGAATGGTATTCTCTGGACCTAAGACGTGGGCGATCGGAAAAGAAGGCGAGGGATGAAACTTGGTGCTGGGGCGGATGCCGAATGATAAGAAATGAGCAGATGCATAACGATATAAAAAAGCTGGCGGAATAGTGGGCTAGGAAAATAGAATGGAAAGCACTAATGAAGAGAAGGAAGAGGAGGATCGGGAACATCTTGAGACAACATGGATTCGTTGAGAATGTAATGTGCAGGAGAGAAACTGGAAGTGCGGGCGCCGCGAGGATGGCCAAACGCGGAAGTTGGAGACGGAGTGCTCTCAGTCGCCCGTTTCTTTAAGTTACTAGTCGATTATCAGGTTACCCAAAAATGCGTATATGTCTGATACAAAAGTCTATTTTAACTCTGTTTAATTTGCATACCTTTCAATGTAGACAGGTGACAAGTGCTTAAGCGCATGCAATACGTAATCAGCAAACTTAGTAGATGATAATTACAAGGAATTATGAACTGAAGGTAAGCTTTGAGAAACTGACTTTAGGACGCATCATGCAATTAGCATAAGAAATGGAAGAGTTGCGGTCCATCAAATTTCGGATTAAATTACTGATTAAGATAGGTCAACTTCATCATTATACCACAAATGAGTTAATATTTAGCAATGTTACATTTAATATTGACCGGCTTTCGTGCTAACATAGGACACTCTGACCGATTCAAGCAATTCTTCTATTCTATCGGTAATTATCTTATACGCATCAGGTGGGCTTGGTTTTCTTTGCAGTGCATTAATGCCCTTCTTCATTATTTCGTAACTTCTGCCTGACTTAATTTTGTCTGAAACATCTGTCTCTTGTTTCCTCCATCCCGCTTGTCCAACGTTCTCCCTTGCAGCTCCACCTTCGACATCTCACAACCTTCCCCCACCCCCTGCACCTACCCGGATTTTCTCCGGTGACTTCCCCTCTCCACCTCGCTCCATTCCTCGGCGCTAGTCTCTTTCTCTCTCTCGCTAACATATTTTCTCCATTCTTCGCGCATCTACATCACGAGCTTCTAATCTCCATTTCCATCTTCCTGCCTCAAAGACCAGGTATCAGATACACGCAGCGCTACGCTTCAAATCAAAGTCGAGGGGCAAAACAAGGTGAACGGGTCGATATTTGTTGAAAGCGTGGAATATCATTTGTTTAATTCTTCATCGATGCCTGAATTCAACGGAGTCACCCCACTTTCCATCAATCCGATGCAAGATTGGCGTGAAGACATGTTCACGGTCAAAGGAGTCCCAACCCAGCAGCAGTTAACATAATTTAGAGGAAGCTGGAAAAGTTGCTATTCCTCGCAGACAAAGGTGAGTGAGTGAGTGTTGCGGTGGTGATGTTTTGGCGTGCCGCGTGGTCGTTGCCGTTTCGCGGGGGATGGGGGAGGAAGCCCCCTCCCTCTCTCCCGGGAGCTCGGCGATCGATATCAGAAACAAGATTACTGAAACGACTCCCATCGTGGTGGGACTCGTGTGCGCCCACTCGGCAATCGAGCCTCGCCCATCTATGCCTCCTCAGCTGCGGTCGACGGAACTCCATCCCCATTACATCCCCACTTCGCGCATGCCCACGGACTATTTTACATATAATTCGCATATATTCCGTCCAATACCCTCGGCAATCACCTTGCATTCAGTCGTGGAAGATCAAGAGACTGGGTGCTCCTCTCAAAGAGGGGGGTGATGAATTCTCGTCTACGAAGGCAACCTGAGGAGTTCGCGAAAGAATAATGAACCTTGCACCAAGAAAATAGGTGCTTGGAAAGCCTTCAAAATAGATTCAAGGGTCTCTGCCACGAAAACGTGCTTGCGGAGGCACGCTGTTTTGAATCTAATTGGAACGCTAGGATGCGTGGCAGGGGGTGAATACACACCAGAATAACTTTTACTCGAACATGACCCTACCGCGGTCGGACGATGTTACTCTGATCCCTTATCGTTCGTGGAAAAAATGACATCTTAAATCTATCTGCTCTATACTTAATCTCTATAATTTCATTGACATTATCTCTCCTGCCGTGGCACGATGGGAGTAATAATACATTTTCAACATCATTTCTTGCACTCTCCTTCTCAAAAGATATAACTAATTTCCTCCACCGTTTGAATTCTCTCTCCTCCTCCTCCGACCTCTTTATGGCCACCATCGACGCTGCTTCCCTCTAGTGCACATTCCTCTATTCCCCATGCAGACAGAAGGCTCTCTCTTCCTCCGACTCTATCTCCCCCAACGCCCTTCGACCGAATTTCTCTTCAAACTATTTATTTTTATTTGTACAAAAATAATGAGATCTCTTATGACTGCATCATGTCTAGGGCAAATGCCCAGAGGGAATTACGGAAACCGTTAGGCGAATTCAAAAAGAAAATATTTGCGGAAAATTTGAAAGAATTCGATAACATTTTGCCCATAAGTCAGATAGGTTCAGAGAAATAGGTCTACAGTTAATTCACACAAAAATGATAAAGGCGAAAGAGTAACCAGCAGTTTGGAAAACGCTAACTTAACTAATGCGAAAAAGTCGCAAGTAGATCTCATGGCTCCCTGAGATTGAAAACGGCTAACGAAACACCAATATTAAAAAATGGAGACGGGGAGGAACCGAGTAAATACAGACCTATTTCCCTCACTTCCATTTCATACAAGGTTATGGAACATATAGTCTCGCTAGTTCGATCGTGAGACAACCTCAATAGTCAGGAGTCAATATATTAGCCCGGTTCCCGATAGGGTTTATCCTGCGAGACACAACTTGCGCTTTTTGTTCATGATATTCTTATTTCGGGAGAGAGCTATGTTCCAGCGGACGCGAGCCAATTCCTTCCCAGGGCACCCCCTGCCTTGTGCCTAATGACCTCTCCCCTTCTATTACAGCCTTTGGCAATCGGTCCCCTCTCAATATTTCCTCCACCCACGTTTTCTGCCTCATTCGGACTTCCCCCACAAACTTTCTCTCTGTACTCGCCTTATTAGAAACTTCGTCGATGGCATTCCTCTCCGTCCGACTTATTTTCAACTCCATGCATTCCCAAAACCTCATCTTATCAACCTGTCTTAATCTCCGCTCATCCTCTCCCCTCTCAAACCAGAGGTTCGATCATGGATCTTTCTTTGTTAGCGAGTTATCTTAATCCAAAACGTGATATTCTCCTGGGGTAAAATGTCGATCATGGATCTTGTGACCCAGCTCCGATCATTCGTATCCGGAGCGCCAGGAGTCACGCTATTTCAGATTACGAATACCTAAATTTGAAGAACGGTGATAACGGAATCTTCGTGATTCAACACCTAAATAAATTAAGAGACATATAACGCTGCCAAAGGTTTCGGATCCTTGCATCTCCAGGTAAAGAATGTCTTTAAAGATCTGATTTTTTCGTCTTCCCTCGGCGTATCTGCCATTAATTCCTTCCTCGCGACAAATGCCTCTTTCGGCCAAGCCTCCCTACCTCTCGAGAGCAAAGATTGGAGTAAATCTCGGGAAGACAAAAAAATCCATTCATTCCATCATGACACACACCACACAAGAGAGAACCGAGACGGTATTGACGCAATTACGTTTCCCCGTGACGTGGGAATACAGCCCTGCACTTTAACTACTTCAATTTTAAAAACCAATCGCGTCGGCCTGGGAAGTTGCGTACGAAGAACACAATTACTCGCCGAGTTCAAGGGATTTTTTTTATTTTCACAATAATTCCCTCCGGCCAGTGTTTTCGCATCAATGCATTCATTCTTCGTCCCGAGATCGTTCAACCGGGGACACCTAAGGTTTTTGGCCGAACAGTTCTCATCTCCTCGCCGTCAGATTACCCGCATGAGACACTCAATGATCGCGAGGCGTGCTCGTCACGAAACGCGAGATTGGACTATCCGGTCTGATCTCCGTGGGGCCCCACTTGCGAGAACCGACCAACGAAGTCGTACGGAAAAACGTCCTCAAAGGAGAGCTAGCACTTGGAATTCATTTGGTGGGACGAAAACCAGTCGATCGGATTAGGATTAGGAAACTTGAAATGGTTCCACAAGGAATCAATGCAATCAGGAGCTAAACATATCATACCAATGGCTACAACCAATATCTAATGATTTGTGAAGGAAGTTCACATCATTGCCAATGCGTTCATTGATTATGTAAACTGACAAGGACTATATCTTCTGTATGCTTTTTCATAACTAGCCGAATTCCAACAGTGTACATAATCATTGCATGATTCTAAATGACTACTGAGGCACAATATACATATAGTTAGGGCATTGCAAACAAAAGGAAACAAAATGTTAGGATATGCGCGGTCATTTCCTTCAATGATCACTCTGGATCGGTCTATTTTGGAATATTATACTAACCCCACGAGTTCTGCTGTCCTTCCTGTTAAAAACAACTGCAGATCTATGGAGAGAGTCCAATACAAATGCCTAAAATTAGTACACAGGAAACGTGGCCATTTTTCTTATTTTTTTGTAATCTACCGGTTAAGTTAGGTTTTTGGATGGACACAACTACCAAATAAATATTTTGTGACTCCTAACAAAACACCATCCAGCAACCTACTTTACATCAGGTCCCTCTTCATCTCTGAGTACTTCCTTCCTCCCCTCATCCCGTCCAACATCCCTATCCTGTTCCTGCCCTTTCCTCGTTTGCCTAACATTCTCCCCTCTATCACAGTCTTCAACATCCCACTGCCAGTCAATACCCCCTTCATCCACTTTTCCTGCCTCCATAGGATTTCTCCCAACAAACCCCTCTCTTAGCCCACCATACCAAGTACTTCCTCGTTTGTTTTCTTCTCTGTACATTTCACCTTCTCCATTCTTCTCCACACCCACATTTCAAAAGCCTCCAGTCTACGTCTATCCTCCTGTTTCAATGACCACGTTTCCGCGCCGTACATAGCTACGCTCCATATCAAAGTTTTTACGAGTCTTTTCTTAACGTCCTTACTCAACGTCCCTCTCATCAACTCCCTCCTCCTTGTGAAAGCCTCTTTGCCTAGCGCAATTCTTCTCCTTACGTCCCTACTGCTTTGACCGTGTTGGTCCAAAACACTACCGAGATACGTAAATTGTTCTACCTGCTCTAGTTTTTGCCCTCCTATTTTAATGTTTAGCTTAGCCTTTTTCTTTCTAGAAAATCGCATAACCTTTGTTTTATTAGTATTGATTCTCATCCCATACCTGTCGCACTGAATTTCCAATTCACTCAGAAATGCTTGCAACCCCTTGGCTGACTGACAAGCTAAAGCTTGGTCATTAGCAAACCTAACTGATTTTACGAATTCCCTGTCGACTTTCATTCCTACCTCCAGTTCTTCCCATGCCTCTTTAATCATTTCCTCTGCATACAGTTTAAACAGCAACGGTGACAATGGGCAACCCTGCCTGACACCTCTTCCTAACACTGCCTAACCGGACTCCCCGTTCCCCACTCGCACCTGAGCAGTCTGAGACATGTACAGGTTGCGGATTAGCCTCCTGTCCCTCCAATCTATTCCTATTTTCTTCAAGCATCAGGCCATCGGCAAACCTAATTGATTTTACGAATACCCCGCCAAATTCTATTCCTACCTCCAATTCTGCACATGCCTCTTTAATCATTTCCTCCGCACATATGTTGAATCGTAACATTTCTCTTGTATATCTTCGAAAAACGTAATCGCTACGATTTGGGTTCGTATTGCTTCTTGCACCTGAATGCTTAAAGTTATAAAATGCATCTCAAAAGAATCGCTCCATTCGCTTTTTCAATGCCTAGCGTTCGTATTTTAATTGCGATCACGACATTTGATTTAAGTTCTGCTTCACGTGTTCTTGTTTCGCACGAATTTTCATAAAGTTATATCGTGCGTAAATTTTTAAAACATGTGTTACTGATTAAGCGAATGTTAATGAAAAAATACTGTTGTTTCATCGAAAGGATATTACATTTATATGAAATTGGAATAGTCGAACAAGTTTATTCCAAACCCACAGAAAATACACTAAGTCTTTCCCCGGTTTTATGCGTGCTTTACCCGAGGAAGCGAACATTTAAGAGAGTATTTCCACGGATGCACAACAACGGATTTTACATTAGACTTCACCAATTTTATCACAATGTTAACTAATGTTCGAATATTTAATATTAATGCCTTTTTCACTTACCGATTAACCCCATGCATTATGCGATTTCAGTGATGTTCGCAGAGGGATGCTGCGACAATCTGAT
Organism: Hetaerina americana; assembly: GCF_022747635.1. Taxonomy (NCBI): domain Eukaryota; kingdom Metazoa; phylum Arthropoda; class Insecta; order Odonata; family Calopterygidae; genus Hetaerina; species Hetaerina americana. The sequence goes on from NW_027286559.1 coordinate 103,778, forward strand.
GTCTTTGGCTGGATATATATATTTAGGCGGTAGCGGGGATGGAACACTAGGGGTTCTTGTGCCTAGATCGCGTCTCCACTGCAGGGTATAGTACAAGGGTCCACCATTGCCTGCCAAATTTTCTGCTGCAATGACTAATTTGTTATTTGGAGTGTAGTTTTCTTCCCTCGTTCAATGCACTTCTTCAATACAAACAAATAATGCTCTATCAACAATCGATTCTGCTTTTCCATAGAAACAATTCGCATCGTTAAATGGCGTGCTTTCCGCGTTTGTTTTCTTTTTTATGCAGTGTGTATCGAAAAAGTTTCGGCAAACCTGCTCATTGAACCTCGAATGATGCTTATAAAATGCACTCGCCCACGGTTCTTGAAATGATTATTCACAAGCCGTAGCACTTAATTCGCTTTCGCAGAGAGAGGAGAGAGAAGGGTTCGCTTCTCCCCATGAATGAAAGTGTTCAGCTCCCATCGCCGAACACTATGCCTTTTCCTTGTGACGTACACCCAACCGGATACCCAACGCCTATTAATCTAGCGTGATGTCACAGCCAATGGGGTTACATCCCGAGCGGAAGGAAGGGGAATTTTAGCGGACTCGTTTGCCATTGCTTATTTTTTTATGCTTTCCTTGCGAGCGCTGCTTAGCAACGCCAGTTGATCTGGATTCATTTCAAGTTGGTTGAATGCTGATTTTGGGGCAAATAGTGATATCATTCTCGAACCAAGCATTTTGTAAGACGCAACTGCTGGTGAATGATATTTACTCCAATTTTTGGCTCAACTTTCCGTAACATATATTTTTAGCGGATCCAAATGTGTTCGAATGCAATGAATTCATTATCGAAGACTGCTTCGGATGTGATTGCAATGGCAATGAGGACATGTCGGGTGTTCGCCGCCAACTCCGTATCGATCAATTCCATTAATCTGGAGAGGTAGTCAAAATCTCATGATCGAAACGTTACTTAAAATCAGCAGTTAGTATTGCACAAAGGCATTTGGACCGATTGCGGGAGATCCTCCTCAACCATTGACATCGAAAAAATGATATTCGTTCCGGTGGATTTTTGTTTTTATCGCACCCAAATGTTCCGCTTAAGTTTGTCGTCATATTTGTTTTGAAATCCAAAACAGACTCTTCTAAGAATGTTATCAAGTGCAGCCTCTTGGAACTGCTGCAATGTTGTACTTTTTCTCTCTCCTTAATTAGTCGTGAAGTTTTTTTTCACGTGACAATAGCTCTTGATACCTTCCCCAACTTGATTCTGCGATATCTCTGGAAGCATGGGGGTGTTCTGTGGTAGTTGAAAGTTTCACGCGTTAGTTTGTTTCCTAGTGTTCTTCAGTGTTTCTATTGCATACACTGAGGACTAGTCGGATATCTTGTCATATTTGGTACTTATTCATGAAAACAACATCCCTCTTCCTTCAATTTTGTAATCTCGCGGAAAATGTATCGTCTTCGGCCAAAATAACGTGCGTAGAATTGTCTGGACTGCAAAATCGGGTCGGCAATCAATAAGTACTGTGTACTATTTTTCTTCATGGTCTTCTTCAATCCACCAGCGTATATAGGAGGATATTTTACTCATTTCAATAAATTGTCAAAATTGTTCTTGCTGTACGTGTTAGGCTTCATTCATTCCTTCGGGATTGGTCATTCAGGGAAGAGCGTGTTTGCTACTAGGGATTTTTTCCAGGTAGTGTTGAGAGGAATCGTATATTGATTGACATTATTGTTTCGTGAAGTTCCATCCTGTAACAGGGGTGGCATATAGTATTTCAAAAGGGACTTAATATATATGTTAGAGGGTCGCGATAGTCCAGGGGGTAGAGCGTTGGACTACTGACCGGAGGGTCCCGGGTTCCGTTCCCGGGCAAGGCACTCCTGGCACCTGCAGCTCCACCCAAGCTATGTGATTTTTCAGGTACCAGGTCTCCCTGGGAAACCATAACCGGCACTGGGAAAAAAACTGGTCCCCCTACCCTCAACTGTGAATTTCACACGCCGTCGGGCTTAGTACTGGGTGAAGTCTACCATCACCACCTACCAAACCGACCTTCGGCTTGATTAATCTGTTTATGGTTTATATATATTATATATCACCATTATATACCATCACCTACGGGTCGATTATGGGGTCTATGGTTTTTTTTAATATATGAATTTCAGCCTCTCATAGTGTGTGTGTCCTTTGGCGGAATGGACACAAATTCATCATTATCTCATGTCAATCGATATTCTGCCTCTAATCGTCAGTCGGTAGAAAGGACAAACTTTGTATCGTCCACAGCAAGCGTTTTATTTCAACGATATGAGATTCAAATAAATGAGTCATACTCAAGGTTGAAAATTGTGACAACTTCCGGCCCAGGAAGAGTATTAAATCCGCAAATGTGGGAGGACAAATACTTCTCCGCCGTCGACGGCTGAGGACGTGGCCCCGTGATTGGTTTCATTGCCATTATTTCATTCATCGCGTGGCCACTGATTGAAACCTTTCACCTCGACCTGTTAAGTTAACCTTGAAAATTACTTGTTGTGTTGGGTCTTTGAAATACATTTTTTGGCTTACTATGCCTAGTAGTAGTAGTAGTAGTTATTCGGTGTGGCCACCGATGGCTGAGGTTGCTTTCCCCATTAGGTATAGGTGGGCCACTGTAGTAGCGGAGGCAAGGTGTTTAGGGAGTGGAGGTAAACTCGGCATTTGCCTACTTTATTGACGAAAGGTACCGATGGACCACACAGTTTAAAGCCTCCGTCCGACGGGCGGCGACATTTTCCACTTTGAAGTACTCTCCACGAAGACTCCCAACTTGGGATCAAGATACCGCTGAGAAAAACGATCAAGCCCTGGGCGACGCACAAATGCATAAAAACACAGATGTAGATTTTTAGAATATCGAGACACAAAGAAAGGACACTCACAATATGTTATTTGACGTTTCGACAGCTCGGCTGTCGTCTTCAGAACAACAGCCGAGCTGTCGAAACGTCAAATAACATGTTGTGAGTGTCCTTCCTTTGTGTCTCTATATTCTAAAAATCTACATCTGTGTTTATAATATATATATATATATATATATATATATATATATATATATATATATATATATATATATCCACGACCTTAAAGACGACGTCTATGGAGAGTTTCAGAGAGGTGCGAATTTCAGTTTCCCTTAAGTGAGACGAAACCCTCGCCAAGTCCCAATACAACCATATACGAGGGTCATCCGGAAAGTAGTACCCGTTCGTGAATTAAAGACACAAAAGTAAATATTAACAAACATAAAAAATTTTATTTGAAAGAGGATACTTTAAACTACTTCTCAACATAATCTCCAAGCAAATTAAGGCATTTGTCATAACGTGTGACAAGTTTCTGTATTCCTGCTGCATAGTCCTTCGCCGCCAGCTCATTGAGATACGCGAGGGACCCATCTTGCACAAATTTTTGCATAATGCAGATGGTGTTTAACAATTTCATGAACAATTGTTCGAGAAACATTGGGAAAATGCTCACAGATGTCATCAATTGTGACGCGCCGATCGTTCCTCACGAATTCGTCAACTGAGCTCACCAGTTGGTCTGTAATGACAGACGGTCTCCCCGAACGCTCATCGTCGTGTGTGTTCCCCCTCCCCATGTTGAAGTTGCGACACCACCGCCGAACAGACGACTCGTCCATTACATTGTCTCCATACACCTCCTTTAATTGGCGATGAATATCACATGGGCGAACGTTTCTTGCATTGAGGAATTTAATTACTGCCCTCACTTCACAACTGGCGGCGTTCTCAATTTTTTTAAACATTGTAAACAATCACAGAAACAACACAGGCAATGCTAGCGTCACGCAACTTGGCTCAGAGAAGGCAGACAAGCCACTGAAGCTATCTGACCTCGTCCAGCGGCTACTCGCGTCGTCAGCACTTCATGCGGCACGAACGGGTACTACTTTCCGGATGACCCTCGTAATTAGATAAATTGTGCATGGAACAGATAGATTTAAAATGCCATTTTCTTCCATGAATGATAAGGGATCAAAATAACGTTTTCCGACCGCGGTAGGGATAGCAATATTCGGGTCAAAATTAGTCTGGTTTGTACTCACCCCCTACCACACACCCGAGCGGTGGCTTGCAGGGCACTAAAAAATTACTAAATACTAATGCTCCCCGCATAAATTTCATTCAAACACGCTCGGTTTTCTTTGCATTTCTGAAGTCAGTGGAGTCCATTTCTTTATTGATCAACAAAGATAGGCGCCGAGTGAGTTCCTGTTGAGGAATCTCTTCTCGTGGCTCATCTGCTGAGGAACCAACTCCCCTCGCGACTCACGGAGGAGCCTCGGAGGTGGTTTCCCGAAGTGAGGCAATTTCAAACGACAACCGCGAGGAAAGGGGAGCGGCGTCGGATGTTGAGTGGTGGGGGTATGCTCTGCGGTGGCGGGGATCCTGCCTGACTGTGAGAGGTGCCGCACACACGCCGGATTTCCTCCGGCGGATGGCCCCTTCTCCCCAGGAGAGCATCCAGGCTCCCCGGGGAGGCAAAGATGCGACAAGGAAGAAAAGCTCGACGGCATCGGACTGCTCGACATTACAAACACATCTAAATCTACATAATACCCCGCAAGCCGCCGCAAGGGCGTGTGGCGGGGGGTGTTAGGTCACCAACCGTAAAAAGGAAAAATACCACATGCAAAAAAACAACGTGGAAAATTACACCCACAGCAGCGCACACACTCATGCAAAAATCCTTTCATCCAACACTCATGCAAACACATATAACGCAAAAACCAACAAACAACTGCTCCCCAGGATGCAGCACGAAAGCCATCCTACAACACGCAAGCCAGGTCACAACAAGCAAGAATGTGAAACTCCACCACCACATGAACATGCAACACAAAACACTCTACCCCATTTAGAATACGCATGCAGCGTGTGGGATCCAAGTGAAAAAGGTCTCATTCGGGAAATTGAGAAGGTTCAACGCCGGGCAGCCCGTTTTGTAAAAAATTCCTACGATAAAACGCAAAGCGTCACCGAAATGCTCATGGATTTGGGGTTTCCTGTAGATATATTTCTCCCTCTTTCCGCTTCTCGTGAAGATCATTCGATAGTTTATCTAACTATCCATTGGATCTCAATCATTATCGTATAAGTACGATATGAGTGTGTTCACTGATTTCGAAACTTGCGCCTTTTGCCCTGAGCAGTATTAATCTGCAGTGGAAGCACCTTTCTCGGCCTACGATCTTCTTCAAACTTCGTGCTTTCTCTGCCGCTGATGATTCTGGTTCATGAATAAAAACGTTCCTTAAAGTCGGATTGCTTTGTGGTTGCCCAATCACACCTTCCGTCTTTCAACTTCTTTTAATCTTGATGTCCATCCTTCAAATTAAACTCTCTCCTCCTCTTCAGGTTCTTATGCATTGTCCTTCCAACGGATATGCCGTCGCCACTGTATCACTTTGAGCGTTTCGCCCAGGACTTCCCCCACCATGCCATCCTTGCCTTCCTAGCTTCTCTCCACCTCACCGAAACTAGGTTTATTGATAGCCACCTCGTCTTTGAGTATAGACTTGATTGGATTAAATGATTTTTAAGTAGATAATCTATTCATTAATAGATACAAGTAAAGTAATCTGGGTTCCCGTCGGTCATTTTGGCAAAGGCAACCTTTATTTACGACGATATTTTTCCTCTGTAATGTCACTGTATGCACGATGGCGATTAGATAATAAATGGCTCAGCATGACGCAATGCAATTCCATACACTTTTGCATGATGATTTCCTTTTGGCAAAAGAATTTACTTCATCTGTCAAAGATTAGTTGCTGATTCCTTTTACCATCAGAGAATGAGAACGTTATCGGTGTCAATTATTTTCTATCATTCAATATGGATGTCGCTTGATCGCTACGTTCATCCCCTGAAATAAAATCTTCTTGGCGTTAAATTGCTGGTTGCTTGTTTGAGTGTTGCTAGGTGAGACGAGTTGAGGCACTTGACTCTTCCAAACATTTTTGGCCATCGCATTGCATTGCTCAGTCGCGGCAAATTTTAACACCGCATGGTTAATCCTAGTCGATAAAACGCAAGAAAATTCACGAGAGTAATTTAAAAAAAAATCGAAAAAAGTTCACATTAAAATGCAAGTATTCTTCCATTCTTCAAACAATGATAAAACATGAGAACGGCTTTAATGCAA